>NC_141924.1:17630494-17782010 GCF_057802395.1 Ceratotherium simum simum
AATAATTAACATACAGTATTGGGACAAGAAGATAACTGCTGGGAAAAAAAATGAAGCCATACTTTACGTCTTACACCAGGATGAATTCCAAATTGAACAAAAATTCAATACAATTCAATAAAATCCATCAAGTTAGTGGGATAAACCATGGCAAAATTATTTTATAACTGGGGTGGGGAAGATTTTTAAAACTATGATACAAAAATCCAGAAGCCATAAAAACAAGGACTGAGAAATTCAACTACACAAATATATTTTCTGTATGGCGAAGACAAAAGAACAACAAAATGAGAAAATATTTGCAACTCATTTATTACAGATAAATGGTTAATATCCCTAATAAATAAAGAGCTCCTAAAAGTCAATGAGAAAAACATCAACTACCAAATAGAAAAACAGTCAACGGATAAGAACAGAGAGTTTATGGAAAAGAAAATAGAAATCATCCTTAAAGATATGAAGAGATTTTCAACTTCATCCATAATAAGAGAAATGCAAATTAAAACTTCACTGAGAAAAGTATAAGTTACATATCCTTTGATCCAGGAATTCAGCCCTGTAGGAATTTATCCTGCACATATACTCCATGTAGTAGGATGAATGGTGGTTCCTCCCCAAACTGTCCACCGGGAACCCGTGAAGAGGAGCTTATTTGGAAAAAGAGGGTTTGCAGATGCAATTAAATTATAATCTTGAGATAAAATCTTGGATTGACTAGGTGAGCCTTAAATCTGATTTCAAGTATCCTTATCAGAGGCAGCAAGACACATAGAGTAGGAGTCAATGTGAAGATGGAAACAGAGACTGGAGTGATGCGTCTACAAGCCAAGGAACACCAAGGATTGGCGGCAACCACCAGAAGCTAGGAGAGAGACACGGAACAGATCCTCCCTCAAAGTCTCTGGAAGGAAACAATCCTACCTACACCTTAATTTCAGACTTCTCGCCTCCAGAACTGGGAGGGAATACATTTCTGTTGTTTTAAGCCACCCAGTTTGTGGTACTTTGTTATTGCAGTCCTAGGAAACGAACGCACTCCACCATATAAAAGGATGTACTTAAAACATCATTCATCATGGCACTGTTTGTATTAGGACCAGACTGGAAACATCAAGACAACTGATTAAATTCAATACAGTGGAACAGTAGGCAGGTGTAAAAAAGAAAAAACCTCTTTATAGACTGATGTGGAATGCTCTTTGTAATGGTCCCAATAGGAGACAGATGCTACTCAAAATAGGAGAGTTTATTTACAAGGGACAAGTCATAAAGGTGTAGACTGGCCTAGAGGAAGCCATAAGGGAGAAGGCTGCAACCTGGGGTCAGGGGCAGTGGGTGTTCACCCACCTCAATGCCCAAAGGACAATCTGGAAGGAGAGAGGCTGCCGGAAAGGCAGCAGAGCCCTGTGGAGGGACGTGGCCAGCCAAGGCAACCTCCCAGGGAGGGAGGCAGAGAGTCAACCTCCTGACTTCACTCTCCTCCCTCCCTCCCTTTGATGTCCCTCCTGACCCTCCCCATTAGCTGATCCCGGCTGGAACCCAGAGGGAAAGGGAGCCCTGTGAGGTGCTCCATGCGGTCCACCCCTTTGGGCAGAGGTCAGCATGGAGCATGGTGGAGCGTGCATCTGGAGGGGCATGGAAGTTGTCCAACTTAATCTCCAAGATTGTTTTTTCTAAGCAAGGTACAGAACAGTATATATAGTGCGCCACCATTTCAGTAAGAAAGAGAAAAAGTATATATTATACGCATTGGTTACATGTGCATAGCAGATCTGGATGGACCCCCAAGAAAATGATTATATTTGATGGTCTAGGGAGGGGACCTGGGTGTCTAGGGAACAAGAGTTGGGGAGACTTTTCACTGTAGCATATTATACCTTTTGAATTTTGAACCATACGAATGGTTCAAAACATTAAAATTTTTATTTATATTCAAAAATATAAATAAAACTTTTAAAAGTCCAATATTAATGGTTTTTACAAGGGAGGCCCCCGGACAGTGCATGATTGTATTCAATAAAAGAGAAGGAGGAGGGGCCAGCCCAGCGGTGTAGCGGTTAAGTTCGCACGCTCCGCTTTGGTGGCACGGGGTTCATGGGTTCAGATCCCGGGCACGGACCGACACACCACTTGTCAAAGCCATGCTGTGATGGTGTCCCATATAAAGTAGAGGAAGATGGACATGGATATTAGCCCAGAGCCAATATTCCTCAGCAAAAAGAGGAGGATTAGCATCGGATGTTAGCTCAGGGCTGATCTTCCTCGCACACACAAAAAGGGAAGCAGGAGCAATAAATGCTGGGGACCAGCCATGAGGGGAGATGAGAGGAAGCGTGCCCACCTGTCAGGTAACGCCTGCAGCACGGTGGGCATCAGCACCCCAGAGATGGCTTTGTAGAGGATGGAGTCACACACGCCGACGATGTTCACCACTGTGGAGGAGCCCAGCACAGGCAGCATGTGGGGCGGCATTCCTTGCCAAAAGTGCAGAAGGAAACTTTGAACCTGCATTGACCCACAGAGAGGAAAAGAACCATGAGGTTACATAGGGCCCTCCCAACAGAGCCTTTGGGACTTGGCCAAGGCAACCCAGTCTGCAGTGCTGTCGTCTACTACCCCTGCAGCAGCAGAGGCCGCCCCAGCCTGGTGTAGCTTTGGAGGCCCTACAATGTCCTCCTGTCCCAAGTCTTCCCCCTGCCCATCTGTGCTGCATGCCCATTGCTGGAGAACCACTTGGTCTGGCAGGCTGGGGTCTCCTCTGCCCTGGGAGAGAGGAGTAGCATGTTAATCCATTGGCCCCTTCATGCTCACTGTGGTCTGGGAAAAATTTAAGAAAGGGAAGGTAGGATATTGCTCTTAAAAAGCTCAGAGCACTAGTACCCACTATTCTTTGGGCCCGTTGGTGCTTCGGGGGCCCGTGGGTGTTCTGGGAAGGAAGGGAACAATGTGGGAGTTGCAGGTAAGAGGAATGTGTCTGCAGGGAGGAGAGTAAGTGCCATAAACAAAAGTCTCCTGATTCAAACCTGTGTGCCAAAAACTGGATAAAGTGCAAGGGTCTCTTCACATCCAAATTCTTCCATTTTCCCAAAGAGCCCCAACTAGTCATTGCCATTATGGGATGCTACATGGTGATACTGGGCAGTGAGCTATGTGGACACTCCAACCCCAACCACTAGCACAGAACAGAAATATAGTAGGCAGTCAAAAATAGAGTTATTATTATTAATATGATGAAAGCAGGAACTGAAGCTGTGTTGCTGATGAACGAATGGCAGAGTGAATGTCGAAAGCAGAGAACTCCTTGATGCCCCTACATCTATATCTTTCAGTGTGTGAGTTGGAGGTCAAGGAGAGAGCAGGGTCGGGGGTGGAGGGTGGGACAAGAGAAGGGAAGTGAAGGAAAAGAGTAGAAGACGGTTAACTGGTGTGTATAACAACATTGAAAAACAGCTAGACTTCAGCTAACATTGAGAAGTGGCTCATCTTGAAGTTAGGGAACAAGTAACTGAATTTTTGTGAATTCTCATAGGCTCGACTTGGTTCCTGGACTGTGTGTCCTTCTTTCCCCCACAGATGGGCACTCTTGAATTCCCAGCATTACCCACATCCCTGGTTCCTCATACAAATCCTGATCCAATGCAGGAGATAATTTAGTACCCCAGTTGAATACTTTGGAGGTGGTATTATTATCAGCATTGGCTTTATTTATTGAGTGCCTACTATACGCCAGGTACTTTGCATAGGTTCTCTCATTTAAACTCACAATACTACTACAGCTAGGAAGCATTACTCCCATTTTGCAGAGACATTAATTCATTTGTCGAAAGCCGGACAGCAAGTCAGGGAATGGATAAGGTAGAGCCCGTGTCTGCCTGTCTTTCCACCAATCAGTCTCGTGGCTAGTTTGTTCTTCACATGGTAACTGGGCTTCTACCCCATTCCTGAGACCCATGTCTCTCCTTGGACTGCTGCCCGCTTCCCAGCTTTCTGCCCCCACCCTGATGACCTGCAGTGTCCCTCAGGCCTCTCTTAGGAGTGGGGTCTTGCTTTCCTCTGACCAGGCTACCTCTGACCCCAGCCCTGACCTTAGCTCAGTCCCGGGTAGACAGACTTCCCTGATGTCCACGGCCTGTCTGGACTTCCCAGTATAAACACTGGATGGCAGACGTGGGGGATGAGGAATGGGGAGAAAAGCATACTCCCTGACTTCCTCGGGGGGGAAATGGTAAAAGCATGATCAAAGTGGTGAATGAAGTCAGGTTTATAAATTGTGAAACTCAAGTCACAGTTCTGTTAATTCCATGACAGTGAAAATATCGCAAAGTTTTCATCCAGATCGAAAATTAAAACAACGAAAATCCAGATGAGTTAAGATTGCCTTCTAGGGTTCCAATCCTGGCCCTTCTACCAACTAGGGGTGTAACATCTCTATGCCTCAGTTTCTTTACCTGTGAAATGGGAATAAAAGTATATTTACTGCATAGGTTTTGGTCAAGACTCCTAACAAATACTTATTATAGTCCTTGGCACCTAGTAGATGCTTAATCAAGGTTAGCCATTATTATTATTATATCATGGAGGCATTACCACTACTAGGTTCAAGAAATCAGTGTACTGCCCTAAGCATTTGAGACACCCTTGCCTAAGTTCCTGAGTGTCACCCAGCCAGGATCCTCACTGTGGCTCTGCTCACCTGTCAAGGCTCTTTTTCTGTCATTGGGACACCTGATGGCTGACTGTTGGCCAGGCCTGGGCCTCCGGATGGCCAATCTCTGGGACAAGGTGCTTGCTCTCCAGAGACGCTCTGCTGTCCCCTGATCCCAGCTTGTCTCTGGACATGGGCCTCAGGCTGGGTCCTGGACCTCCCTATCTGCTCTTCCAACTCTGAGTAAGAAGCTCTGCCCAGTTGATTCCTAAGATTTGGTAGATTCTGAATTTATTTGCATCTTTAAGCTCTCCTTGCATGCAGCTTTACTCTTTTTTTAAAATATGAGCAGTCAATTTCTAGCAGAAATTGTGGAAAAGATCAGCGGCTTTGCATATTAAAACAAATCTGTGGGTTTCCGGGGGCCGGCCGGGTGGCGCAGGCGGTTAAGTGCACACGCTCCACTGCCACGGCCCGGGGTTCGCCGGTTTGGATCCCAGGGACGCACCAACACACCGCTTGTCAAGCCATGCTGTGGCGGCGTCCCATATAAAGTGGAGGAAGATGGGCACGGATGTTAGCCCAGGGCCAGTCTTCCTCAGCAAAAAAAAAAAAAAAAAAAAGGAGGAAGATTGGCAGATGTTAGCTCAGGGCTGATCTTCCTCACACACACACAAAAAAACAAATCTGTGGGAAATCAGTGTCTTTAGCAGGCACCTGTCTGTTTCAAGACTGTTCATGTAGCACAGGGAGCCCTGATCAGTCCTCGGTCTCCTGAGCAGCCCTTGTAGAGGGCATATTATCCAGTTTTGACTTCCCTTTATACATTTTAGACCATATAATGTCCAGTGGTACTGGTTCCTCGGAGTGAGAAGAAAAAAGGAGGGAGACCAGTGTAAAGCTCAAGAGCTGACACTTGAAGGCAAATGTGAAATGGACAGACAGTGTTCATATCAGAAGGTAGAGCCGACAGGACCTCCTGACAGACTGGATATGAAGGTAGGGGGAAAGAGAAGAAGCAAGGTTTGTGGCTTAAGAATTGGGTGGGTGGTGGTGGCAGTCTAAGACTTGGGAAAAACACATTTGGGGTGGAAAATTGGAGCTCTGATTTGGCCATGTTAAATTAGATGCCAAGTCAATTGAATCTGGAGCTCAGGACTAAATACATAAATATGAGAGTTATCAGTTTTTATAAAATGGAGATGATGTCTACCTATTATTAGGACGAAATAAGATAACTTATGGAAAATGTCTGGCATTGTGTAGGCATTTAACAAATGGAAACTTACTACTAGAGAGAAGGGAGAAGTTCTCCTTACTCTTTGTAAGCATAAATGATGAAAGAATCAGAGGCAAATGATTGAAAACGATTATTTAAAGCAAGTTTCCTGGATTATCCCCTGAACTCTCAACCCTGTTTCTCTCAGCTCAGTCAAGTATCAGGAGATGATTTCCTTAAGAATACCTAAGTAAGTTTTCTATTTCTTCTCCATGTCCATGTTTAGTTCATTCCTAACATATTGGCACCTTGTGGAAATACATCTGATAACTTTCAATCAGGGGTGCTTAATTGCTACAGGGTTGCAAGGATCTCAACAAAATAAGAACTACCAAAATACCTACCATTTTTTATGCTCTGAGTTCAAAATCAGACACTTTACATACACAATTTCCATGTAATCATCACAATTTAACTATGAGGTAGATATAATTATCTCCATTTTACAGCAAAAGAAACTGAGGCTCAGAGAGGTTAAGTACCTTGCTCAAGGTCACAGGCTAGTAAGTGGTGGATTTGGGACTCCAACACAGGACTATCTGACTTGACTCTCTTTAACCAATGTAAACTACATTGCTTTGAGAAAGCTTTGCAGCAAGTCCCCTACGTGCAGACTCAGGCTGTTTGTACTTGCCTGACAAGTCTACAAGTCTGTGGCATTTTTACATCCATCCATCCACTCACCCACCCGACAAATATTTACTGAGAGGCTGAGAGTATGGCAGACCTGGATACAGCAGTGAACAAGACAAACAAGATCCCTGCCCTTAAGGGCTTACATTGTGGTGGAAGGAGACAAACAATGAACAAGCAAACAAATAAGATAATTTGAGATTGTGATATTAGCATAAGTTGTAACCTCAACAGATATTAAATATCTTGAAGACTTGAAACAAACTATAATGTCAAGGTGTACCAGATGCACCCACCATCCTTATGTAGGAGAAAGCCATGCCCATCAGAGGTGAAATATCCCCTTCATTCTTTTGTTGTTGGGTAGAATGAACCACATCTTGATTAGCCATCTTAAAAACAGCCACCAAATATCCCTGCCATGGGGGTGGAAAGAAAAGTGGACCAGCGGTGTCAGGTAACAAAAGATCTAGTCATGACTTGGCCCTAACGAACTGTGTGACCTTGGGCAAGTTTCTTAACTCTCTGGTTGACATATCTAATAAGAGCAAGTATTTATATGACCTTTTATGTTCACAAAGAGCTTTTACCAGGCATTGTCTCATCTCCTCATTCCAGAAACCCTATGAATTAGATAGGCAGGGATGATATTTTTATCTTCATTTCTAGGATGAGGAATTGAGGCTTTGATGGCAGAGCCAGGTCCTGAATCCAACCCTGGGCTCCAAGTCTGGCAGTTTCCCCATAGGAGCGCTCTGCCCCTCACAATGTTTCTGGACCTCTCACCATATCTCTGCGTCCTAATTGCTGGTGTGCATGCCTTTCTTCCCCCCTCTAGGCTGTGTCTTACTTATCACCCCATTCCTGGGACCTAGAGCAGTGTGCGGCACCATTAGGTGACCAGTAATTGTTGACATTAACGTACAGAATTAAGTGAAATGAGACGATGAGAGTGAGTTTTGAGATGAGTACAGCCACATATGAACGTAAGGGAGGACTGTCACTAGTTTTGTTGTTAGTTCTTGTGGCAGAGAGGGACGGCTGTCCACTAGAGCTCTGAGCTCCTCTTCTGTACTAGTATAAGCTGCTGCCGGTGAGGGGCCACACTTCCCAGCTCTCCTGCATCAAGGTGGGGCCATGAGACCAGCTCTTGCCCAGGGGATGTGGGCAAAAGTGATGCGTTTTATTTCTGGGCTGACAAGGTTAAGAGTATGTATTCCCTGTAATCCTTGTCCCCATCCATCAGCTGAACAAAGAGAACTCCAAGGCTCTGGGCAGGGTGTGGCCACAAGGTAGAAGGAGGCTGGGTCTCTTATCCCCAGCAGCCAGCCTTCCAACCGAGAGCATCCACAGTGGATTGTGACATGAGTGAGAAATAAACTTCTCATGTACTAATATTTAGGGGGTTATTTGTCACAGAAGCCAGTGTTATCTTAACCAATCATGAATCATTATTTGCCCTGATCTCAGAGACCTTTAGAATGTAAGACATAGCCAGTATGAGAGAAACCACAATATGAGAGACAGCAGTGATTTTTCTTTCCTTAAAAATAAATCCACTTAAATGGTCACTCAAGGAACTTGGAGAGGTTTAAAAAACCTAGTGGATAAAAGTCGAGAGAAGGAAGAATAGCACTTCTCTACCAACACACTGCCATCTCTTCTGGAGCTGTGTCCATGTGCCACGTGACAGCTCACGTTCGACCACTATGACACAGGGTTACTGTGGGATCAGTAAATGGGCTGACACAAGTAGGTTCACGTCTCAATACAAGTTCACTGTTGTGAGACCCGTGGCAGAAAGGGAGAAAAATATGGGGGAGAAGAGCATTTTGTATCTTCCATCATTTTTACCCCTCCATCTCCAGCAACACACACCTCCCTAAAACATACACAAAGGGAATCTCTGGGATCTTTTCTACCCCTAACTACTGGTGTTTACAGCCCCTTTAGAGCCTGTATTATCTTCCCTCAAACTGAATGTCCACACTCGATCCCAGGGTGTTTTTTTTGCCTGAAAGTCATTTTCTTGAAACAGAATGGCCTCAGGTTTATGGGGTGAAATGTGTGGTTTCTTGCCATCCCTCTGGAAAGCTCTTTTAGATGGCATTTTGGGCAAGAAAATTTTATTTTCTGTCTCTGATTATGTAACTGGTGCTTCAATTCTTTCTTTTCCATTCTTTAACTGTAATATTTAAAAATAAAAATGAAACGGACTTCTTACATTGTTTGTATTCAAAGATGGCCTGACTGGTAGGATTTGACGGACATGCGTACCAGACCTTGAGAAGAGGGGTTAACCAGTTCCAAGTGCACTGAAGTGGATGAGCCTGAGGAAAAGATTAAATCCAAAATACAGGAATGCTTTCCTTTAGCTTTTCTGAATCTATAATTCTGGGTGTAATGATACCCTTGCAAAATTGTTCTCCCAGTAGGCCAATCAGGAAGGATGCAGTTCACTAGTTAGAACAAGGAAAAGGCCATGCCAACAGCTGTTCACATATAAGATCTGTAAAATGGGGATATTAGTAGTGCCAGCTTCATAGCATCACTGTGAAGACTGAGCTAATGTGCATCAAGGGCCTCCAGAAGGTCTGGCTCCTAGTAGGAGCTCATGAAATAGAAGCTAGTGTTATTACAATATTTTAATACCGAGTATTCACAGCTCAACACTTGTTGACCTACCTCATCAAAGTTGGCTCTTATTACAGTGTCCAGTATTCTCTGACAGTGTGTCCTGTACATCATAATAAAGGTAGAAACCTGTGTGGGGGGGATGAACAATAAAGGCACACATTAATACACATTACTGCTGCCCTTGGAATTTCAATTTTCAAGTCATTTATTCCCAGTGGAGGGGATGAAATTCGCCTAATACCTACTCATCCTGCAAGACCCAAATAAGACTCGTTTTCATTAGGTGATGTTCTCTGACCCTCGGCTCCCCGCTCTGTGCTTACACAGCCCCTGAGTGTGTTGCTCCATCAGAGTACTCAGCCTGTGATATGGAAAGCATCGGTTTCTCTCTCAGTAGGGTGTATTCAATGCTCCTCATCAGCTAAGATACTGAAAAGTTAAAACCCAGTGTGCATTTATAAGAAGAAGTACATTTGCCAAAATCACAAAAAGACATTTGTACATTCTCTGGAATCTGCTTAGCAAAAGATTTCATCTCCAGCTCCATTTTTCCAAGAATTTTAAAGCAATGGCACAGGAATTTTGTTGAGAAAAAAAGCAAATTTGAGGAAAAAAATAACGATTTATCTAGTTCTTAGATTTAAAGCATTCTTTACAGATATTCTTTTTGTTTCAGAACATAGACATGTGTTTTCTGTAAAGGTAGTTTGCTTATACAAGCATCTGTCTCCCTGCTTGACTGGAAGCTGCCTGAGAGCAGGACTCATGTCTCCTTCACCACTGCATCCCAGCTTCCAGTGTTATATGTAAACAGTAGAAGCTCAATACCTACTGGTGCACTGGGCTGCATTGAGATAGGTGTTAGAGATGTGACGACCCAGGGGAAAGTCCCCATGTTTGTTTTCCAGTAATTTCCTCCAAATATTCTATGACCCAAACTATCTGATTCACTATACTTATAAAATCTTCTTTGTCTATGGGACTATGATTTCACGGCATCCTCTGCAGCACATGGGAAAATAAACTTTATCCTATAAAAAAGCGATCTAGAGGAGAGGGGTCCTTCCCTCATTAAATGAGACAGTGTAACGTCATAGGTAGGTACGTAGGTAGGCAGGTAGGTTAGGTAGATGGATAAACTTTTTATTTTAGGATAGTATTGGGTTTGTATAAAAGTTTTGAAGATAGTACAGGGAGTTCCATATACCTCGCACCCCATTACCTCTATTGTTAACATCTTATGTTAGTATGGTACATTTGTCATAACTAATGAACCAATACTGATACATTCTTATTAACTAAAGTCCATACTTGATTCAGATTTCTATCTTTATATTTTTAAACTCACCATTTTGCAATAAAAGTGTGTGTGTATGTGTGTGTGTGTGTGTTATATGAAAGAGAGAGAGAGAGAGAGAGGGAGAGAGAAACCACCCATCCCCAGTAATGCTTCACCTTCTCCTCAGGCAGACTGGCTGGTAGATTTAGATCTTTGACATTTGGAAACTCTGGCAGCAACGTTCCAAGTTTGGACCGGGGTGAATATGCCACTGTCTGCTTGCTCACTTCTTTCTTGCCCGTCTCGCTCACCCAGGCGGCTCCTTTCTTGGAATACATCACATCATAATATTGGGAGCTTTCCTTCACGGCAATGCCGTAGTAATGGTACCTGGGCCACAGAGAGAGAGAGAGAGAGAGACCCCCATGCACCGTTATCAGGTGGGGTTTCCCGAGTGGGAGTACCCAAGGCCAAGGATGGCTAGGCCCACCCTCCCTGGGCTGGAAGAGTTAACTCTCCTATAAGGCTTGACGTCCCTGAAATCTAGAATTAAACCAAAGTTCCATGTCACCAGCCATCAATCAGGCAGGTAAAAATAGCCAAAATTGCCTCCTACAGAAAATGTTAAGTCAAATACTTTGCAAAGAAGAAAGGGGGATAAAAACATTTCCATTTGTACTTATCTCTTATATCTAGCCGGATGTGATCCCAGAGACACAGTGCTTCAGGGACCCACTCTGTGGGGACCCAAGAAGGGCTAACTGTACCGCCAACAAAAATTCATTTGAAATCAATAAATGGTTGACTTAAGGAAACATATCTTTAAAAAGATAAATTCAGTGTTTCAGTTGACACTGAATATAAAACAAAGATCAGAACTTTGTATTAATTCAAAATGGGCTGAATAATAGCAATGTTTTCAATTAAGACTAATGGGGGGTAGAGGCTGCATGTTGTTTGGATTTTAGCTACAGTCTATTGAGCACTTGCTGTGTGCCTGGCACTTTGCAAAGTGCTTTACACACATTAATTGGTAAAATAATCCTATGAAATGGGGATTATTAGTCTTTCCACAGATGAGAAAATGGAGGCAAGAAAGCTTCAATCATTTGCTCAAGGTCATACAGCCGTTGAGAGGAAGAACAGGATCTTGAACACAGGTCTGTTTGACTACAAAGCCACTATGCTACACTAACAGAAAACCCTGCACAGTGGTATTATAAACTTGGATGTTTATGGTTCCATGATCCCCAATCCTTGGAGAGACTGTCATTATCTACTATTGTAAATGGTAGATAAAACCCCTAAGAGGCTAGAACTAATTATTATCCCCATTTTACAGACTAGGACACTAAGGCCCAGAGAATTTAAGTAACACACTCAAGATGACCAAGTGAATAAGCTATAAAGGCAGGATTTGAACCTCCACAGTGCTTTTAACCACTAAGCTAGTGATTCTCAAACTTTACTACTAATAAGAATCACCTACAAAACATATTAAGATACAAACTCCTGGGCCCCACCCCCAAAGACGTTGATTTAGTAAGTCTAGAGTAGATTTTTACAATCATACTACTAATACTCATGTAAATAACTCCTGGACCTCACTTTTAGAAACACTGTACAACACATTAACTACTCTTTTCTACTCACGGAGATGTGGTGGGTGATAGTCACAAAATAACACAAATGAGAAAGGATTTTGAGTTATGGGAGAGGCTTCCCGGGGAGGGGAGAGACAAGCACATGTGACCTTCCCTCTTCCCGCCCCCCTTCACTCCTGATACCATTCTGTGATACTTCTGCTTAGCGGGCATCTTGGCTCTATCTGAAGGCCTCCTGGGACGAAGAACTCAGGCCCTCCGAAGGCAGCCCAGTTCATCTTAGGTCAGTACCAGAAAGTTCCTGTTTGTGTTGAGCTGATCTCTGTCTTCTGTGCCTTCTACTTCCCAACTGTCATAACTGCCTTTCCATCTCAAAGGCACTCCCTGGCAGGGGGGAGGGGATGGTTCCGTTGCTCCAGAAGCGCCCTTCAGGTGGGAAGGCAGTTATGACACACCTCCCTAACTTTACAAAGTTCCCCTTTATAATTACTTAAGATCAAGATAGTAATAACATGTTCAGATCAGACCACTTCTTGATTATTCAGAGTGCATCTTGCTAAAATCGGCAACTACAGTGAAGCTATTGCTCTGATCACTTCTCAGTTTTTCTATTTCAGTTCTGTAGGGCATGGCAACACCTTCTCCACTAGCCACCCCCCAAATTTATTCTGTCAAAGTTGCTGAGAGATTTTCTCTATAAGGCCCAGTGGCAGGTTGGAGACTGCAGCTTCTCATTAACTTTTGATTGGTTTGAAGGTGTGACCAACCTTGAAGGATCCTTATGGAGAGGATATAATGAAATTGATTACACCGAATTTTTAAAGAAGATATTGCCCAATTTGCCAATCTCTGGGTTAAAGAAAAAGAAAACAAAAAACAAATACAGGCTCACACATGTAGACAGGAGGAAAATTTCTCCAGGTTTATAGAGGATGAGAAACCTTTCTGTTCTGTATTTATTATCTTAACTCCCTGTCTTTACTATCTATTTCTACTTTTTGATCTGAGAAATGGGCAACAATGTATTGGAACATGAGCTGGAGAAAAATAATTCATTTCCATTCATTCAACATTGTTCCATCCATTCACTTATCTGCTCAACCAACATTTTGAATTGCCCGTGTGTGCCAACCAAAGTGCTTATCAGCAAACAAGTAAGGAAGAATCTGGCTTTTGTGCTCTATAATCTTACCAAGGCTGAAACCTCATTTTTAAACAAATGCCAGAATTTCTCATTATAAATGAGATTTGTTCTTCAGAGTAGTCACCTTGAAAAATTATTATAAATTTATTCCAAAATGTTCCTTGCTCAAAAATTTTCTGTAAGTCTTTTTGGAAATTGCCCTCAGAGCTTCTGGACCACACAAAAAAATGAGTGTCATTATTTTCAAAACTTTACCAAAATGAGTTTGTCCTAGTTTATCAACCATTTTCTTATCTAACTTTCTTTACCTAACTTTCTTTACCTAACTCTTTACCTAACTCCCATCTTAGAAGGATGGGAATGTGCTGCTCAGGGATGGCAGGAGCGGGGTGGTGGTGGGGGAGGGAGGGGATAGTATTGGACCTGCTGATTTTGAAACACCCTTAGAGACAAGTCCTATAAGTCCTATACGGTGGTGGTTTTTTAAAAAAAAGTTTCAGTATTTCATAAGTCAGTGTGTGCTCACCTGCTACTCAACATGGTCAAAATGTTTAGAAATGCTGCATAATAAGGCACCCTCTAGTGGAGTCACCATGTACATTAGCATAATAAAGGTTCTGAGAAGTCCTGCATAGAGGAACCTATTGAACTCAGTGCTTACCAAACTTACATGGCCACCAGACCTTTTTCATGGAATACCTATTAACGTCTAACAATTTTTAAAGACCTTTGAGGCAAGTCTTATAAATTCAGATTTTAGTGAAGCCTGAGCAGCATAGGCAGAGAGTCCCTTCCCACTGACTTACACCCAGGAGACAGGCATTCACACATCCTTCTCATGCCTCAGGTCACTTCCTCAGAAGGGCCTTTCTGGGCTGCCCTTTCTAAACGAGGCCACTCCCCTTTTGTTATTCTCCACGACTACCCTCTTTGTCACAATCTGATTATCTTTTTTTGTCTGTCTTCCCCACCATCATATCTGCTCCATGAGGGCAGTGACCTGTTCACTCCTGTGTTCTCAGGACTTAGCACCATATATCTGACACACAGAAAGTGTGAAGCAAACATTGGCTGGTTGGTTGAGAGAACTGACGGATGGAAGCAGTATTCTCTGTGTACATGGTGTGGCTGGACCTTTCCGCCCCATCTTCCTTGCAGGGATTAGTACAGGTTGCTCCTCTGGCTGACAGGGTACTATGAGAGCAGAGAGTTTGCTCAGCAAAACAATCCAAGTATCCTGAAGATCAAGAAGCCACAAGATGCTCTTATAAATGATGCTCAAGACTATTTACAAAAATGGCTAAAGGCAGCGTGGCACACAGTTGGATTCCTTTAAGCATCTGGGCCAGACGGCCCTGGGCTTTTGGGCAGCCTCTCTCAGGGTTCTGGGAGAGGGGGCCCCCCACTGTCTAAAGCTTGTCCATGCTCCAGCCAGGCACAGACTTCCCACGAGGCCTGCATTCAGAGCTCAGGATGAAAGGCCTGGGTCGGGCCCGACTCACGCCCCAGAGACATGCGCTCTGTGGGTGGAACGGCTGTCGGTGCTTACTTTGACTGTCCTCGGGTCCCGAGTCTTCTGGTGGTTAACTGAGGAAACTGCTGCCTTATGATCTGTAAGTCAACACAAGAATCAGTTACCCATCAGGAAAAGCTCAGAGCACAGCGACTGAGATTTACAAACAGCACTCTAAAGGAGGGAGGAAAACATGTCCTTGGTTGCAACGACTTATTAGGAGTCCATGGGGACCCTGAAGAAGACTGCTGGTGCGGAGGAGGCAGGAGGGGAGCACTGGAGTGAGTGTGGGGCTCTGCATCCTGAGGGGGTCTCATTTGGCCGCTCTGTGCTTTACGGCGCCTACGCACAATGTAGGGAGAGAGCTAGTTGATCTAGAACGTGTCACTCCCCTGCTTAAAGCCCTCCAATGGCTTCCATCGCCCCTGGAGCTAAAACCCACCCTCAGCCTCTGCTTACCTCCTGGCCTTCCTCTCCTAAGACTCTCACCCCCTACTCACCAGATCCAGACACACCGGCTTTTTTTTTCTACTCCTGAAACACACCAGGCTTGCTCCCCACTGGGGGCCTTTGTACTGCAGTTCCCTCTGCCTGGAGTGCAATTTCACCCAGATCTTCACAAGATGGGCCCCCTCTCTTACAACAGTTGGGCCTCTGGGCAAGGTCCCTTTGCCCAGCCGATGTAGAGCGGCAGAAGCAGTCCCTCAGAGTCCCGTGGACCCCCTTTATATCTTCTTCTCACTGAGCACTCTCTGAAGTTGCCTTGTCCTCTTACTCTTATTTTACGTCTCCCCCCACTTGAACGTCAGCTCCACGAGTGCGGGGACCTGGCACAGGGCTTGGCACATGCGAAGAGCTCGATCCATATTTGTTGAATGAAGGAACCAAGCCAGATGCCTGCCCTCGAGGGTGTCCTTACTCATCTGTAGAGTGGAGGGTGGTAACTGCTGTTGCCCAGGACAACCACATGGATTTGCCAGAAACCTGGGAGGAGGGGCCATCTGCCACCGTGAAAACACAACCAACCTCTCTCCTTGGCGTTTACAGGGATGATGTTTGCGGAGAGACAGGACAGTGTAGGGGTTCTGTGCGAGGGCGTTGGAGCTGGATTACCTGGCTTAGATCCAAGCTCAGCCGTTTGTTAGTTGGGGGCCCTTGGGCAAGTTGTTTCACATTCAAATGACCCAGTTTCCTCATCTGTAAAATGGGAATGATAATAACCTCTACCTTAGAGAATTTTTGTGAAAATCTAAAAAGTAAATGTATGTAAAAAATTTGCAACAGTACCTGGCACTTACTAAGGGCTCAATAAATGTCACCCATTATTACCACAGACTGTCCTAATGACTCATTCCCTTTTACTTCCAGGAACTTTTCCCTAAAATCTAACCAAATTCTTCCGGACTCCTTTCCCTTCTAGCACAGCATCGAGCAGACATGCATGGCCGGAGAGCGCAAGACTGCGTACCGCCCTCCCCGAGACAGGACACTGTTGCTGATTTCCCACCAGTAGGACAAGAACATTGAGTGGTTTTTCAGAGGTAGGGATGAATCTCTACTGATCCATTCACACCCTCTTTCATCCACACTGATACTCTCATTGACTGATTCACTCATTCACTCAACAAACGTTTACTGTGACCTTGTTAGTTGTTTGAACTTGGACATACTATTTAACCTTTCCAGGCCTGAGTCTGGGGCCTCAGGGGCTTATGTAGCCCTCCCCTAATCAGAGGAATAGAAGATGATGCCCTCAACTAAACTGGCATCAGCAGGATGGAAAGAAGTGGACAAGTTAGAGAGAAATCAAGAATCTGGAATGGGTAGCATTGATGATTTCTATGTGTTAGAAAGCTGACCGTCTCCAGTGTGGAGAATGGATGGGGCAGCATTTCCTCATCTGAAAATGGGTGAAAAAAGCTCACAAGGATGGTTAGAGAATCTAATGAGATAATGTCATGATACCACTTTTGGAAGTTAAAAGGGCTTCTAAAATGTTATAGTGATGATAGTGAACAAAATGATGTAATAATTCTCTGAATTCTTTAAGGGTGTCACTTTATAGGTGACATATCCCTGGTTTCTTTAACCCTAACTCCTGTAAGCTAAGGACATGGGCTTCTCACTTTGTCTATGTCCCTCTCAAACTGTTGTGACCTGAGGAAAATGCAATATTCAGGATGGGGTCTGACCCAGGGGTCAGTGACAGGGCTCTCTAAACACTCTGTCCCATTATGCGTCCAAGACCACACCAAGGTCTAGTGGCCTCATCATCTTGGGCCACTTATGTTAACCTCTGGCCAAGTACGCCCTCCAGACTTTCATCACATGACTGGTCTCAGAGCCAAGATTTGAAGCAGCTTGTTCACAAAGGTACAATCCTGAACAGATACAGATCTGCCAACAGAGATGGAGGCAAAATATGGGAAGCATAAAGATGGAGCCAGAGGATTCTTCACATTAATTAAAAGTGGGTTATGATTTGGGTTCTGACTCTTCTACCTACTCAAGCAAAGAAAAAAATAATAATAATAAAATTACAAGAGTCCCAGTATCCTATAAGATAAGCACATACTAGTTGCTTAGGAAAAGCAGAGATTTTTTTTTTTATATTTCAGTCTGGGAAATTTCTCCTTTGCAATAAGCACAACATAAGGCACCATGTTTAATGCTCTGATATTAGCAGACATTTTGAAAATGATAACATTGAGTGCTGTCAAGATTGTGGTAAAATTGAAATAATCACAGAGTATTAGTATAACCCTTCCCAAAAGCATTTTTACAATATATATCAAAAGCCACAAAATAGTCATACTTTTTGATCTATTAATTCCAAGGAAATAATCTAAAACAAGAAAAAGCTATGTGTAGGGCTACTAAGAGAGTGAAAAATCATAAACAACATAAATGTCCAATGATATGGAACTGGCTAAGTAAATGATTATATATATATACTCAATAGAATATTATGCAGACATTAAAATGATAAAAACTTTTTCATAATGCATAAAATACTTATGATATAATATTAAACGAAATAGACATCAAACTATATTTAGGGTATGGTTATAATTTATTTTTGTACAAATATAGGAATGGAAAGGGAATATGGAAAAATAAAAATGGATATTTGTCAGGATAGGATAGGATCATGGGTAGAACAAAAGGTGTTTGTATATCATTTGTGTATGAAATCAACTTTTTTTGCAAATAGAGAAGGATTTTCTTACTACAAATATTCTTCATTGACCAAGGAAGTTCAAGACAATCTTGAAAGAAGCACCAAAGATCTATCAGAATGTTATAGTGGTTGTTTTTCTTTTTAAAAAATAAATCATTCCCTATTTCCTGCAAACAACACGTAGGCAACTTTTAAAAGCAGCATTGTTCTTTTTTGGTTGCTAAGCTTTATTATTACTTGATTTGAGAGAATGGGCAAAGTTCTGAAATCTTCCTAAGTGTTGATCCAAATGGTGTCCCACAATGTCCACAAAGCAAACAGCAGTGCCTGGCCCTTGGCTAAGGTACTGGGGCCACAGACTCTGTTCTAGAGATGTGCCAGAGAGCCACTGGCAAATGAGGACAGGCCTTCTGGAGCCACTTGTTCCACCTCTATGAGGCAATAAAACGTACAATGGTGTGTTTGTAATTCTTTGCACTATGATCTCAAGGAATTATCAAGCCGTGGAATGGGGCCTGTGAGTTCACCAATCAACATAACCTCTGATTTCCCCTCTAGCTGACGGGTTTTACTTATTCCTTTTGAATAATGTGGGGTCAATACATGCAGTTTTACCATCTTTGTGACCAGCATCATCCTCCACTGAGTCACCTAAGACAGAAGCAGGAGAGACTCCACTCTCTTCCTGACACTACAACCCATGTCCTGTTGATTCTGCCCGAGACATCTACTGAACCCAGCCACTTCTCTCTACGCCCCTGCCACTGCCCTAGCCCCCCATAATCTCTCGCCTGGACCACAGACACATCCGCCTAACTGGCTGCCTTGCTTCCCGTCTGGCTGCCCTGCCAGCAGGATCTTTCTAAAATCCAAATATGAGCATTTCATTTCCTTGTTGAAAACACTGGGTGTCTTCTTGCTACCTACACTAGATAAAAATCCAGCCTCCTCAGTCTGGTCCATGAGGCCCTCTGTGATCTACGCCCCAGCCTCAAATCGAGCCTCTCTCCCACATGCACCCCGAGCTCCAGGCACATGCTGCTCTCTCTGCCTGGAATGCCAAACCCATGCTGTCCCCCACTCACCCCTGAGGAATTCCTCTCTTTCTCTGAGCCTCTCCACTTCCCCTGTGACCCTTCCTATGAAGCCTTAGATGCCCCCGTCTCTGTTTTCCTAGCGAGCTGGGAAGCAGGAGTGTACAGTGGTTAAGCACACGGACTTCGGGGTCAAGTCCTGGCTCAGGCACTGTGCCAACCACTGTACGTGTATTATCTCAGTTAATCATTACAACAAGCCAGGTTCCACTGCTATTCCCTCTGTACAGATGAGTAACCTGAGGCTGGGAGAGGCTAAGTGACCCGCATGGAGCCACACAGCTCACAGGATGCAGACCTGGGATTTGAATGTACCCAGTCTCACTCGACACTCCACCACAACAGTGCTATTGCTTCCGGATGAATGAAAGTGCCCCAAAGCCCCTCATTCCTTTTTCTAACAGCAACTTTTCTTTCTTTTATGTCATATTTCTTCATTTACACATGTTAGGTGTGTCTGTGGAATGAAATTATTTTTGTTCCCATCTACTTTTCAATGAAGATTTCTTTTCAATTCCCCTCACTTTGACCATCTTGGAAATGTTCTGGTGGCCTCTGCTGTGAACAGGATCTGAGATCCCTGCCCCTAAATATGATAGGGAAAGTGGGAAACAGCTGAGAGGACTGTGACATCAGCAGGCAGCCCAGTGTCTCCTCTTAGATTAAATCTACCTACATCCAGTAAAGTGGAAATCTAGAAATTAAACACTTCTCCTATTTAATGAAAATACTAAGTAAGCAAAAGTCATTCTGTTTGGATAATTGGGGTCCCCAGGTGGATTTACTGAGGAACAATCCAGATTATTACCTGTCTACTCAGAAGCCTCTGACAATTCTCCATGGCCAGCTGACCCAGCAGAGGCTCCATTGCCTGGAGCTCAGACATCACTGTGCAACTCCACTCTTTGCTTCCACCCTTTTCTCTCAAAATTTCTTTATGTGAGCCTGAGCTCCATCCAGATCAGACTACTTGGTGTCAATCAATTCTCTGAATGCTTCCTGGCTTCTGGGCTCCATGCCTCTGCACCTTCTACCTGCAACTCTTTCTGCCTCCTCACCACTTGTGCCCTCAAACCCCACCCACCCAGCATGTACACTACCCACCCAGCATGTATACCACCCCTCCACGAAGCCCTTCCTGATTCCCTGACCAGGTGAGAGCTCTTCCTTCTCCAAACCATGATTGCACCTGCCACTTCCAATCTGTTACCAAGTTCCCTCCTTCCTCCATCTTGAACATATCCTGACTCTATCCACATCTTCCCATCTCCACCAGTCCCATGGCCATGATCTCAAGCCTGGATTGTTGCAATGCTCTCGTCATTGCCCCTGCATCCAGTCATGCCCCACCACAACCACGTCTCCATGAAGCCTCTAAACCCAAACCCACCAGTTCCTGCTTTCATTGCAGCTCACATCTCCCCCTCCTCCTCTCCCAGGCCCCAAGCTCCAGCCACATGGAACTTCTTTCAAGTTTCATGAACACACTATGTTCTCTTAGTCTGGCCTTTCCCATAGGCTGTTCTCATTTTCCGGAACACTCTTCCCTTTGTCTGCCTAATGTCTACTCATCCTTCAAATCTTAGCTTGCACCTTATTTCCTCCCCGAATCTTCCTTGGGCCACTTGTTTGGTTTAAGTGACCATAGTTATATGGTCCATAGATAAATATCTTCATATCTAGTCAGTGGTCTACTCAAATCTACAGAGTCCTTGCCTAGGTCTACGAGACTCTACATGAACTGGATCTCCAGCCTCATTTTCTACTACTCTTCCTCATGTTTGACAACCTGCAGCCTCAATAACCATAATAGGTTGCCTGATAGTACATAGCTTGGATTCATTCTACAACAAATATTTATTGAGCTCCTATTATAAGCCAGGCATTTTGCTAGGCACTGAGGGATATAACACTGAGAAAAACAGAAACAGCCTTTGTTTAGGAAGCTTACATTCTAGTGGGAGAAGACCAAAAATAAATTGGTAAAAAAGTCAATATATCTTAGATCAGATCAATGCTACAGAGAGGGGGAAAAAAGCAGGGTAAGGGAATAAATGTTATTTAATTTAGAGTGATAAGGACTCAGTGATAATGTGGCATTTGGTGACCTGAAGGAAGTGAAGGAATAATCCTTGTGGGCATCTGGGGGAAAAAAGTTGCAAGCAGAGGGAACAGCCAGTGCAAAGGCCCTGGGGGTGGGAGCTTGTTTGACATGTTTTAGGAAGTGCAAGGAGGCCAATGTGGCTGGAGCAGAGCGAGTGCTCAGGAGAGTAGTAGAAGATGAGGTCGGGAGGCCGGGAGCGGTTGATGGAGCGTGGTTCATGTAGGGCCTTATAGGCCATTGTAAGCAGTTCTGCTTTTACTCTGAATGAGACAGGAAGACTTTAGAGGGCTTTAAGCAGGGAAGTGGGGAAAAAGATCTAACTTACCTTTCAAAAGGATCACTCTGGCTGCTGTATGGAGAACTGACTGTAGGGGGCAAGGGTGGGAGCAGGGAGAGTAGTCAGAGGGCCACCACAGTAGTCCAGGCAGGAGATACTACAGCTCAGTACATTAATTCATTGATTCAATAAATGAAAGAAAGAATGAAAGAATCGTTCCTCCTTTGTTGGCCATTGAAATTGTTTCCGGTGTTGTGTTAATATAAACAATGCTATAAACAATACCTTTTGCATAATGATTTTTATTTTTATTGCTGACATTTTGTGTGGTTTTTTTCCCTCCTCCTAATAGGAGGTGGAGCTGCTTGATCGAAGGGGAGAAACACTTCAAGGTTCTCAAGACATAGTGTCAAGTTGCTTTCCATGAAGTGTAGAAGAGTATTATTGCTTTTAAAGAATATGCCAAATTGAAAAGTCAAATAAGACCTTTTTCTCTTTCTTTCATTTGAGCATCAGGTTTCTTCCTCTATAAAATGGGAATACTAACACTTGCTCAGCTTATCCCACAGGCTTGCTGCAGGCTCAGGGGAGTTAGGGAGCGGACACCGTCGTCAGCCAGGAGACGGGCAGGAGCGCCACCTCAGTGGACTTTGTTTGGCTGGGCAGGAGGAGAAGAGTGACTGGCTGCGAGGGAGGGGGTCCACATCTACTAACACCTCTCTCTGCCGCCCTTATTATGTCTTCCGCTAGTCATTGTTCTTTTCTGGCACATTCTCTTCGTGGACACAGTTAGCACTCCAACTTCCATCCTTTGAAGGATTTCCAGAGGATCCTCATCCAACCCAATTTTCAGGCTGTGTGGTATATTACCGTCTCCCAAGCAAAATATTTGTGTGGTCAGAATATTTAGTTCTGTTTGTGAAAATACTTTTTATCTAAACATATTTGATGGCCAAATCCTCTCCTCCTCCCCCAAAAAGAGAGGTAATTTCAAATAAAGAACTAGGAGGAGAGGAAGTTTGTTAAGAGTTGGGGGTGGGGGATGGGCAGAGGCGCCGCCGTCCCCCATCACATTCTGCCCAAACGGAGGTCAAGACTTTTCCCACTCCGAGCAAAGAAAGGGCCGTTGCAGACAGCACCTCCTCCTTCCAGCCGCCACAAAAACCAGTGGGAAGGGGGTTTGCTTTTGTTGTTGTTTTTCTTTTAAGTGTTTCTTATGGGCTGCAAATTACAAATTATTCTCCTCTCCTTTCACCAAATAACCAACTGGTCCCTGAATCTGAAAGCCCGGCGCAATTTAGTCTGAGTCTCAAAATGTAGGGTTGGTTCAGGCCCGCTAAGGCTGTTCAGCTTTTAATTTCTGGAGCAAGACTCAGCAAACAGTCAAACACTTTTGTGGAGCTGTGAAAGTGGAGCTTCGCTGTTTGATAAATGAGCAGACGGCAGGCAGCCCCCCTTTCTCTTTTTGTGTGGATCCAATGAAGCCTGCCTAAGGAACACCACACGCTGTTCTAGCTACTGATCTAACATTCCGCAACACCCCGGCCTTCCAAATGCCCTTTAATTACTCGCGGATCCCACCCTTCTCTCTTTCAGCCTGGGTGGACAGGGCTGGGGGCTCCACAGGGCTGGGGGTGGGAAGCAGAGAGGCTCTGGACAGCTACTCTCTGGAGCTGCTGGAATTCTTTTCTGGTGGTGGTGGTGATGTTACTCATCTCCACCATCCATCCGTCCTTCTCCCCAGACAACTACGCATGGCTCCAGGTGGAAGGAAACTCAGCATGCGGGCTATCCCGACATAATTTTGTGGGTGCAGTTGTTAAGAAACATGAATGAGTTTTAGGCAAATGTTCCTGGAAATGGCATATTCAAACCTCTGCCCTCCTTTAAGATAAGGATGGGAAAGAATGAGCAGAGAAACTGACACCCACTGAGCATCAATGGGCACCATGCACTAGATGAGGTGTTTTACGCTCGGTATTAAATTTTATCCTAAAAACAACACTAGAGGAGAGCATGATGATCCCCATTTCACAGATGAGAAACTGGGATCTATGGCGATTCAAGGCTGCTCCGATTCACAGACTCCAGCCAGTGAAAGAAGCAGGAATCTGGTTCTGCTGTCTCTCCTTTTCTTCACTTTGCCTGATCACCTACAGGAGCCAGCAAGGTGTCCACTAACTGTGCATGAAACCTTCGATGTCCTCTCTAGGTGTTGCCTCAAGAGACACCCTAAGAGTCACACAGGAAAGCCACTCAGTCTCATTACTCCACAGATGGGCTTTGTTGGATTCTGACCCCAAGTCAGATGGTCTTGATCCAGCTTAATCTCCAAACTTAGTCATCAGGGACAGCTCTGAAAAAAGGCTTTTGGCTGTTTCCAAAAATTCAGTCCACCCTCAGTAGGCAAAGATTTGCCACCAAGGAGAACTGGTCCAAAAGAAGTTCCAATGTAATGGAATAAAGGCATATCCTCCCACACTTTGAAGGAGACAAACTCATGTGTATGTAAAGAGTCACGTATGTTTAAAACAATTTAAAAATAAGAGCTAATAACAGTTAAGAAATAAGAGCTGTGGGTCTTACTTCAGAGGTCATTTGAGTATGGAGAAAGATAGGGGCTTTTCAAACAGCAAGAAATTAGAAATTCAGTACAATGACAAGTTGCTGTTTTATAACCATGTATTGTAGAAGTCTTATGCCTTTTCTTAAAAAACAACAATTTTTTGAACAAGAGAGAGAAATGATTAAGGAAAGAGGTTGATTAAAGGGATTCTAATTGTCACAACTTTAAGTCTGAATGAAAGTGGGGTGCTCATTTTCTTTGTTGACAATAGACCTAGCCCTTTTTACAGAGAAGAAAAAATAATTAAGCCTGATGGTATTAATATGGATTTTTAAACACCCTACCTCAATGCTACCATCTTGAAATGGGTGTTCACCAGAGTAAATTCACTATGCTGATGTAACTCTATCCACTCAACAATTTTTTTTTTGTACTACCTACGGGGTACCAGGCACTGGGGGTTCAGGGGATAGAATGCTACAGGTTCCACAGGAAATTCCCCAAGAGAAATTTCAAAAAATTTTACAGGAAATTCATACTTAGTGCAATGAGACACAAATGGAATTTCAAATCATGCATATGGATTGATGAAGGATTCTGTGAAAACCCCCAGGACTAAAAACGTAATAGTTAATCTCTTACCCATTGAGGGGTAGCATGGATGACAATTCTAAGAAGTCCAAAAATCCTTATGTGAGCCCAGTATTGTCCTTAGGCTGACTGGAGGATGTGTCACGTGTGTGAGTGTAAGAAAAGACAGTCATCACACACCCAATTAGCTAGAATGAGATGAGTTACATAAGATACAGGTTAAGTCAAAAATAGAATAATTCTGAAGATGATAATAAGAGAGGGTGAGGGTGGTGATGGCAGCACGTGTGCGATGCAGGAAATTTTTAGAACAATTATTCTCAAAATTGTTCGGCAGGAAGAGCAGCTAGAAGGGTTGAAACATTGATATATTACTGATGATATATTAAAAACACGATGTATTAAAGCCATGAAATGTTGCTAGGGTAAACTGAAATCATAGTTACAGCTAAGGTGCATTGAGTGTTTATATTTACCAGGCACAGTGCTAGGGAAGCCCTTTTAACAGTCATTATCTCAACAATTCTCCAGGTGGTTGCTATCGTTTTCCTATTTCACAGATGAGGAAACGGAGGCCCAGAGCTATTAAGAAATCACCTGAGCTCACACAGCTGGGAAACGGTGGAGACGGGATTCAAACTCAATGTGATTTTTGAGCTTTTACACTGCACAGCTCTCAAGACACCTGAAATAACAAAATCCAGAATCTGGTGTGAAATCAGACATTCTGATGTGGACACTCCACAGCAGACACTAAAGGTTAAGGAAAACATATGCAAGAATTTAAAGTAGAAGGAAATTCTATCCATGTACTTAATTGTTTTCCTTTGAAAACTGGAAAAAGACCATCCCTTGAAGGATCCTAACGATGCTTCAAGAGCACCTTTATCTCCCTCTGTGCCCCACCATGGGTGCGCAAGTGACTCCGGGTCAGGTGGATTGTAAGGAGTCTCAAGGAAGAGGAGAGTCACGTAAAACAGGAGGAATCTTTAGCCTCGTCTCGGTCCAGGTATATGCGGCTGCCAGACACACAGGTCCCAGAACATACTTGGCATTTTTTTGCATTGCTGAAGCATGGCTGGCAGGGAGGAAGGAGACAAATATTCAAGGAAGAGCCACCCACAGCTCAAACTGCCAATTACTTCAAGTCCTCATGGAGAAAAGGCAGGATATTAATAAATTCAATTCATACAAGTACATCTGACGCCCCAGCTTCCCTTTCTCCAGTCTCCCTCCCTCTTACTGTTGTTCCTGCCCCACAGCGCATCCAGTGCTCTCCCTCGCCCTGCCTCAGATCCAGCCCTCCCGCAAAACGTATGACCTTGGGAAAACCACTCAATCCCTCTGACTCTTAATTTCCTCATCTGGAAAATGAGGGGGCACACCAACAGATCTCTAATCCCCTTAATGGATTAAACTGATTTATATGGAGGTGTTAGTAACTGATAAGTGTTAATGCATTATCCTGTCCTGTTGTAGTTGCATTTTTACAGACTTAAATAAAAGGAATTGAGGAATTTGAGACATCAGCATGCCTTTGCGTGAGGAGTATTTGGGAGGCTAAATGGCCTCTCCACATATTCAAATTACACTATGTCATGGCTGTCTAGTGCTTGTCCATGAATCTGCCTCTTCCTGACAAGTTCAGCAAATTGCTGGCCACGACTCATGTGACCCTCACGCGGTCTTACGTGATCACATTGTACCACCTATGTTGCTGCCCGTGGGCTCTTAATTTGAGAGTATACTCTGTAGTCTTTCAGGATCCTGGGTTCCATTTCATAGTTGTGACACACAAAAGGACACACGAGGGTGAAATGGGCGAACGGGGTCAAAAGGTACAAACTTCCAGTTATAAGATAAATGAGTCCTGGGGATGCAATGTATAGAATAGTGACTACCAACAATTCTGTTGATGCAAGAGTGTCAACAATTCTGTCTTGGATTTTTTGAAGTTGCTAAGAGAGTAGATCTTAAAAATTCTCATCACAAGAAAAAAAAATTGTAACTATGTGGTGATGGATGTTAACTAGATTTATTGTGGTGATCATTTTGCAATATATACAAGTATCAAATCATTATGTTGTACACCTAAAACTAATACAATGTTATATGTCAATTATATCTCAATTAAAAAAAAAAAAAGGATACATGGATGTCTGAAATGCCCTGATGTGGATAAGATGGCTAGTCACCTACCCCTTTCCCTTCTTAACCAAACTCTAATTTTTTTTTTCCAGTAAACAATGGAAATGGAATGGAATACATTTTCCTGCCTGCCTGACAGCCAAGGGCAGCCAGTGAGATGTAGGGGAAATCACTGGGCAGAGCTCTGAGGAAGCTCCTAAAGAGAGCTGACTCAGCTGGAGTTTTGACCTTTCTCTCCTTACTCCCTTTTCTCTACTTCTTGCCTGGAATATAGCCTTTGTTGTCCAGCAGCCACTTTGGACCATGAGGTTACCTAGAAATTGGAAGCCATCTGCTGGGAATGGCAGAGCATAGAGAGAGAAGGAGCCTGGGTCCCTGATGTTCTTATAGAAGCTGTCATACCAGCACTGGGTTATCTTCTTTTAGACTTATTTTATGTAAAGAAAAGTAAAACCACTCATTTATTTAAGCCACTGTTTGGGGATGGAGAGGGGCACTTTTACCCATAGCCCCAACTTATTTCCTAACTGATACACCTTCTGATTTCTACCCAGGATTTACTTCATAGAGAAGGTTGCAGTGGCCCTGGAGTCAGCTATCTCATCTTTGAATGGGAACAAAACTAGCATCTAATTCACAGGACTGTGTGAGGATTACCTGAGATAATGCATGCAGAGGCTCGGCCCAGTGCCTGCCACAGAGTCAGCATTACTATGACTACAATTTCTGGTTGAAAAGTATTCCCAGCTAAAATGGTCAAGATCCTCATAAGTTTGTAGACTAACTTCCTCATTTGATAGATGGAGGGACTGAGGTTCAGAGAGGGAAAGGGACCTGTCCATGGTCACACAGAGAGTAAGAGTGATAGATCCTCAAGTTCAGGGCCCGAAATATGGCATTATGGGAAACTCCTGGCCTACAGCACATGGGGGACCCTCAAGAAATGTTTGCGAAGAAGATATTCTTTGGCCTTTAAACCTCTGCTGGCATGCATGTTACAAATGCTTGGAAAACAACCCCTGTGTAAGTTAGAGATGTTCTCTTTGCTCAGAAATCTGAGACCCAGTTTTTCTTTCTGAAAAGACTTAGCTTGTTGCTAAACATGATGCTCCATCTTTGTGCAGGTGGAGTTTTTGTTTCAGAGTTTCCAAAAGACCAGTGGAAAGCAGGAGGAAGAAGTATTTGGTGAAACTAAAACACCCACCTCAGCTTCCGTGGATCTCGCAAGGCTGCGAGTCGGGAGAAAATAATACAGTAGTCTCCACTTATCTGCAGGGGAAACATTCCAAGACCCCAGTGGATGCCTGAAACCGGGGAGAGTACTGAACCCTACATATACTATGTTTTTTCCTGTACATACATACCTAGGATAAAGTTTAATTTATAAATTAGGCACAGTAAGAGGTTAACAACAGTAACTTCTCTCTGGCATATCCGAATTGCCAGCATCACGACTCTTATGCTTTGGGGCCATTATTAAGTAAAGTAAGAGTTACCTGAACACAAGCAATCGATACCATGACAGTTAATAACCAAGAGGGTTACTAAGTAACTAATGGGAATACAGTATACAGCATGGATACGCTGGACAAATGGATGATGCCCATCCCAGAGGCAGGATGGCGCAAGATTTCATCACTACTTCATCACATTTGGCTACTCAAAATGGAGTGCAATTTAAAACTTACGAGTTACTTCTGGAATTTTCCATTTAATATTTTCAGACGGCATTTGACAGCGGGAAACCGCGGAAAGTGAAACCGTGGATAAGGGGGGGCTATTGTCTTGGGTACCTGGGGGTTTCCTGGGATAAACCTGGTTCTCAGGGTGCCCCTCGCCCTCCCCCGCTAAGGGGCAGCGGTTTCCTCCTCTGTGTCCCCCAGTCTTGGGTGTTCCAGCTCGAGAGGCACATCTGCCATCTTGTTTCTCAGCTGCTCATGTGCAGATGCCCCTTTTGCAGCCCCCTCCCCTTGAGGCCCGACTGTCTTCTTCACTCCGTATTCCATCTCCCTGCACAGGGCTGGGTCCACAGGAGAACCAGACAACTGAATATCGAATAAATGGGTGAACCCAAGTGTTGAGGGAGGAAGGGGCATGAGAAATACTGGCAGGGGAGTCCACAGTCCTGGAACACCCCGGGGGGAATATCTGAGGGGGCATGTCTCAACTGCAATGACTGGGGCACTTGACCGCTGAGAGACAGAGAGGCCCAGACTTCACTCCCAAATTCCTGTCATCTAGGGGGTTGCCAGGTGACTGCTAAAGACTACACCAAAGTCAAAAGGACAACTGTTTTGTCCTCCACACATACCCACACTACCGCCAAAATAACTTTCTCAGTGTAAATGAGATGGTTAAGTGCATGGACTCTGGAGCCAGACCTCCCGGTTCACATCCTGAATCCACCACTTATTGGATGTGTGACCTTGGGCAAATTACATAAGTTCACTGAGACTCAGTTGACTCATCTATGAAATGGGGATAATAACAGTTCCTACCTCACAGAGTTGTTTGGAGAATTAGATGAGGCTGATATACGTAAAGTGCTTAGAGCAATGCCAGGTACATAGAAAGCCCTATGTAAGAGTTTGTGATTTTTATTAATTTTATGAGAAATCTGTGAATGCTGCATTCATAATTAGACATAGCTAGACATCTCTACCATCTGTTAAAAAGACTGTCTATTAATAATCCTGGGCAATTTAGCTGGGTATGATGTCATGTGTAGGCCAATTCTGATCCCTGTGACCTGGTATTTGTGTCAGTTTACAATGCTGTTGTTCTCTAAATATTTATTTTACTGCTTTTGCTGGAGAACTAGGGTCATCATTTTGGAAGTATTTTTTCTCAACCTGAGAAGCCTGGAGGCACCAGCAGCAGGAGGGGAAGGTCAGGGAAGAGCAGAAGGTCAGACACACTCTCCCCTTCCCACTGCAGGTCACCAGGCCACGTGTGGTCAGACCCGAGCTGGGGGTAGGGGAGGGGTTTGCAAGTGGACGTGAGATTGCAGGTTTCAACTGGAGCACTGGACTGGACTTTAATGTCTAAATGAGAGTCTAAATTACTGAAAAGAGGCTGGTTCTTATAATCAGTCACCAAAAAGCTACTGAACCGGCCACGAAACCATCAGGGGCCAGGGAAGGGAGTTTGGCCATAGCACGGTTGAAAGAGTGACAAGAACAAAGCAAGCTATCTTCTGTTTATTGTCATCGAGTTGAGCTTATTCCAAACCCCAGTTACACTCGTGGGGGTTCATCTGGGCATCTCTAGGAATCAGGGTGCAACACGAGGTGTGTGGTGAGCTGGTCAAGACCCTCCAACGCAAGAACAGAGCCATAGAGTGAATCCTCTGGAGGAGCAAGGGCAGCCCATTGGCGGGTGGTAGGAGGGTGGCTGGAGAGCACGTCCTTTCAGCCAGCATAGACAGAGATCCATAGGGGCTCCCCAAAAATCCACAACTGGACCCCTTCCCCCAGTGTATGGATGAGGCTCATACCAGAGGGCAATGATAATTAGGAGGAGCCCTCAAAGGGTACCAGCTGGTTGAAATGACTCATGTTGCCTTTCTTCTAACCACCCTCCTCCACTGTCTCCCTCCCCCAACCCTGCAGGAGCCACAAGAAGAGACAAAGAGCCAGCCCCACTCTTCTATCACAGAGCAAATTCTGAGCCACAGAGAGGGAGAGGCTCTGACTCCCATGTGAGGTGGACTGAACTAGACTTTAGCACAGCTGAGAATTTTAATTATCCAATAAAGACTGCTGTGATGGCTGAACATGGTCAGATGCTGTGAGATTTCCCTGTGATGTTGTCAGAGACCAGAGCAGGAAGGCTGGACACAGGACTTTGAAGGCGACTCTTCAAAGTAAGTGAAAATACAGCCAGTTTCCCTTGGTACCTCCACAAGTTCATCCCTACTCAGCAAATGGGCTAATGGAAAATGGAGACAACGCCAATTTCATACAGTGGTTATTGTATGGGTTAAACAAATTCGCATATGTCAAATGATTCTTATGGTCCCTGGCAAATAGTAATAATATAAATCATTCAATCTTCAACAAATATCTGAGGGCCTATTCTGTGTCAGGCACTATTGTGGGAGCTGGGGATGCACAGTGAACAAACAGTCCTCATGGAGCTTCTATTCTAGAGAAGGAGGCAGACAAAACATGAGAAACTAATACACAGATTAGTTATATCATATATATATGATAGTTATATAGATTATATAATTACATGTACATACTTATAAATATATTTGTATTTAAATTTATAATATATGTTATATCATATATATGATATATTTATATCATATACATATGATAGTTCAGACAGTGATAAATGCTATAAAGAAAAATAAAGCATGGTAAGGAAATGGAGGAGATAGGATGGAATGGGGCCAATTTTAGATAATGGTGATTTCTTCCATTGGTAGAATACTTTACAGTTTTTAAAAATGCTCTCATAAGCACTGTCCCATTTTGTCCCTAGAGTAATTTGGTGAAGGTTATTCCCGTCTCAAGGCAAAAAAATGGGAGCTCAGAAGAGTTAAGTGACTCCAGGTTGGGTGACCTTTCATTACCCAAGCCAACAGCAAAAGCAGGCACAAGACCAGTTCAGCTAGAAGCCTCGGCATTCTCTGCAATTCCTAAATTAATTCCGGGACCCAAAGTCACTACGACATTACTGGAAGCCCGTGCTTATGAAACTTGGCCACAGTGTTGGAAAGAGGATTTCTATTTCAGATCTCACTTGCAGCAAAGCAATTGCTGCATCCACTTTATTGAGAACAGTATCCCAGCCAGGTGACATGGTGGGGAACTTTACCTCTGACGTTTCTTTCACCTCAGCCCACTTGCAAGCTGGGTGGGGAGACTACCACCAATCGAATTTTTCTCTAAAAACTAAGCTGAAATCTTGAAACTCGCCTGCTCTGAGTTAAAAGTTCATAGATGAATCATAAGTTTGGACAGACCGCTCAAAGGAAGACTGTCCGCGATTACACTCCAAGGTTTTGCAGAACAACTGGTCCCTTTCTCTCAAGGAGATGGCAGCTGCAGCAAGCTGGGAGCCCTCAGAGAGGGCAAATGTGTCTGGGATTTCAATTCAACAAGCTCAGTGTGGAAGCCCTCAGCAGGCACCTTCCGTCCTCTGTGGCTGGGAGGACAGCCCCAATTTCTATTCCATCTGAAATCGATGGCAAGGCAGCTGCAAAGAGCGTTTGCATTGTGCTTTTAATACCATTAGAGCATTTCTTTGCTTTTGGACTGAAGATAAGACAGAGTTTGAATGCTTTATTTTTTAATGACTATTTTGGAAGCAGCTGACATTGTAATTCTTCTTAGGGAGGAAATTTACTGTTTAGAAAAATATTTTGAAAAGCCATTTGGGGTAAATAAGTCCTGTGGGCATAGATTGTCAGCAGGAACCAAGGATGGGAGAACATATATGTGATATAATTATATCATATATAACTATAATGTATATCATATATATCACAAAGTTTGGGGGAGGTTGTTCCAAGAAGGAGGGGGAGAGAGGTGTGAGGGGAGCAGAAGGAGGTGGTGGGGGAGGAAAGAGGAGGCCCCAGAGTAGAGCGGGCGGGACTAGCAGTGGGGAACCAGCAGGTGGAGGACCAGGAAGTCTCCAGTGTAGTGTGGAGGTGGATGAACATTTTGAGATGTGGATGTCTGTTCCATAGGACACCGTTTGGGATGTGAACCCCTCCTACAAACTTCAGTAACTAGGATCATGAATGTTTTCTGTTGGCTGTCTTGTGCAAAACAGAGAGGACCCTGAGTTTCATCCCTCGCTCACGATGATTCAGAACGGGGCTGTCCAATAGAACTTTCCGTGATAATGGAAATGTTCTGGCTACACTGTCCAATATGGTAGCCTCTAGTTATATGTGGCCATTGAGCATTTGAAATGTGGCTAGTGTGACTGAGGAACTGAATTTTTAATTTTGATTAACTGTAAGTAAACACCCGTGTGTGGCTAATGGCTACCATACTGAACAGCACAGGAGGAGAGAGAGGTGGTACATGCAGAAGACAGAGTGCCAAGTCAAGGTGACCCTGAGAAGGCAAGTGCCCTGGAATTTTCTGAAATCTTGGGGGCAGACTTGAGATTTAAAATGGGAATGGAACTGGGGTGCTGGGAAGAGGGGCAGACTTAAATCGATTTTACCTAGATCCTAAGGTCAAGGAAACCCTGAGCAGACAACAGGATTACAAAAGTATTTGAGAAAAAGAGAACAGAAGGTCCTTACACAGGCAAGTTGGAGTTTCTAGAAATGGTGCAGGTTTCTTTTTCTTCCAGAATCTAAGCTAACAAATGGCTATTTGTATCTGTGCACAAACATCTCATGGAGAATTCATAACAACAACACTTGTAATGGCCCATGGTAGGTGGTACTAAATATCTGAGCTAACAGATGACTGAGTGAATGGTACCTTACATCATCCACCAACATCCTCTCACTTGAATCCTGCAACATCCCCTTGCAGAAGGTAGGGGTTAATTCCCATTTCACAGCTGAGAGGGCTGACGTTCAGAGAGGGTAAGTGATAAGTCCAAGAGAGTTAGGATTCTTGGTGTTTTGGTTCACTCAACCTGTCCCTTCATCTAAGAGGCCTTATCTAGATTCTCCACTGCAGCTGCTGCGAGGGAGTGTGTGGATGCAAGTGAATGTTCCAGGACCACAGACACGTGACAAAGCTCTGGTATCCCACACACTCCTGGCGTGCTCTTCCTTCTCCCACCAGCTGAGGGGCTGACGGTGTCCCTCCCTAGACTGTGAGCTCCTCCACAGCAGGACCCATACCAGATTCCCTTCTGGGTCTCCGCTGCCCGCCGCAGTGCCTGCCACCCAGCCCATCTCAGCCAGTACCGATAGACTGAAGAAACGGACGAACGAAACGGCAAAGGTGGTTTCTCCGTTGACTTTTTAAAAAATTCTTTTCACTTTGGAGAAATAGCGTTAATGCGACACAAAAACGTTTTCTCCTCCCTAAGTTGCCACAGGACATCTTCCTATTTATTGAGTGAAACCAATTCTCAGCCACTCAGTTTTGGACTCTCCAGGGGGGTTGGCTCAGGCCCAACACTGCTCTTTTTTTTGTTTTGTTCCTGCTGATGATTTATCTGTTGGGGATCTGAAAAGGGAATTCCTGAAACTTATACACTGACCTCCTTCTGCCATTTCAGTCCTTGTTATGCCTGCACTTAGAAAACTGGTAAGGAATTTGGTGCAGAACAAGCCTGCCTATTTTTGTTAGCAGATGCAGTAAAAATTATACATAGGAAAAATAAACTAATAAAAGAAGAAGGAGTTGAGAAGTATTGACTCAAATTAAATTGAGTATTTTGGAGGCATAAAAATCTAGATTTTTATCTATCAAATAAACAAATGATCAGTCTTAAAGAGTGCTCCAACAGCTTTCCTTGGCCTGTTAAATATGAATGATCAGTGACAATTTTTTGTAGACACAGCCCTAAGATGGACAGAGAACAAGATGGACAGAGAACAATCAGGTTGCAGTGATATTACAAATAGTACCACTCCCAGCGAGGGACCCCAGATCTCCAAACTAATAATACAAGGCCATTTCCCAGTTTCCCCCAGCCTTTCACATTACTAAACCAAGCAGTTTGCTTGTCCCAGGCTCACTGACATACATAGAACAAGCTTGTGAGTTCAATATTTGCCTCCCAGAGAAAAGAAGTTACTGTCTGCAAATTAACTACTGAGGAAACTCAAGTTAGACATTCACTTGTATTTTACAATGTGTCTGAATTGTTTGAAATTTTTAATACTTTGATATTATTTTGTTTTGGTATTTGGTTTGGTATTATTTTGTTAATAATTGTTTGAAATTTTTACAGCAAAGCAACCAAAGTATTTACTTTTGGTAACTAAAGAAACCCAATTACGATGTTTTAAAACACGATTAAGAACTGTACATAAATTACTTAAAAGTCGGTGAAGAAAAGGAGTAAGCCTGGTGAGGCTGGACTCACCTTTCCAAAGCTGGCAGCGTTGACAGGTTGGGTGTCATTCTTCTCACAGAAATCCAGGTAATGCATGTAGAGGGCACTGCGAGGGATGCAGACCCCTTCTGCAATCTCGTAATTCTCCTCCAGCCTGGGGAAATAAATGCCCAATGAGCAAAGCCCAAGCAAGAGGGGTCTGTTCTTTCTAATCTTCCTCCTCCAGACCTGGGCAGACCTTAGAAATAACTCTCTTCCTACAGAGGGGGAGACCGAGGCCCAGGAAGACAAAGCAACCTGCCTAAGGTCACGCACGGAATTAGTAGGTTAGTAGGATCAGACTCCTGGCCCCTTTGGGCATGACTTCAAGTCACTTTTCTAGCCCCAATTCCCAGTCCCTCTCCTCTGTGTTGTCAGTGGCCTGGCCACATTCTGGGTGGATCAGGTTCCCCAAAAACAACACAGAATCTTGCAGGTGCCCCAATCCACCAAGCTTCAAACCACGTAATCACTTGTGTAGTTACTTCTAATAGGTGTCAAAATCTTGGAGCTTCTTGGCTAACAAGAACAGTGGAGTGGTCAGGGAGAGGCTGGAGAGCTAGACAGCCACTAACTCGCTGACTGAAGGGAGGTTTTATGAGCACAGCAGGGAGCTGAACCACTTGGTTTCTTTAGGCTCGCCTTCTCCGCTGTACTAGGCTTATATGATTCTATACCCATTACCTTCTTAATGAGTATAGGTTAGGGGTTCAGGGTAGGGACTTTCCACCTGGGTTCAAATCCTAGCCTTAGTCACTTGCTGGCTTGGTGACCTTGGGCAAGTTACTTAACCTTGGGCCTCAGTTTCCTTTTGGAGGTGCAGACTGTACTGACCTCATAAGGTTGTTGTGATGATGAGATGTAATGTGTGACACAAACTAGCACAGTCCCTGGCACGTGGTAAGCACTTAGTAGATGTTGGACCTCATCATCATCCATTTCTCCTCTCCATAAAACATTTTTGGATGTCTACATTTCCAGAATTTGTGCTAGATATTGGGGAAACAAAAGTAAACTAGCTACAGTTTATCTTTTTTTTTCCTCTTTAACCCAAATACCAGAATGTAAGCATCCAAAAGAATCCTCCCTCCTTTGTCATAGACACATTGGAAGTGAGGCACATAACAATTTGGGGACTTCTCTTTGGGCCCTGCTGCCTTCAGAGGCTGGAGCACACACTGTTCAATAAACACACAACAGAAAATATTTCTTCTCGGATCATGAACTGGATTTTAGGAAACAACCCAAAGTCATTTGGAACCAAGTGTGAGGGATAAAGTGACTGGAATAATCCTTTTCTCCCAAATATTTGGTGGTGGTGGGGTGGGGGGTCAAAAATAAGGCATGATGCTAAAGTAATGAAATAAATGTCCTTAAGTGGCTTCTAACTTTCTTTGAGGGCTCTTGCCAAACAAGTGGTCCAGAGCTGTCGTAACTGAAGTGGAATGAGGACACGGCCTCCCGAGGTGCCCACTTGAAAGGGCAGCGCTCATTTGGCTCATTCTGACATGTGGTTGAAAGAAAATTGGTTCAATCATTTCACATCCAAACCCCAGAGATGAATACACCCTAGGGACTCTCAGATAAATGAAGAAGTCTAGTGCTGAATGGTCCCAGGTCATCGCATCCACACCCCCCTCTTCTGGGAAGGGGAACACTAAGTAACTCCTGACAATTTTTAGAAGTGTTCCAGGAACTAGTTTATGCAATCTTTTCTAGGGAACCTAACTCCTTGAGGCTGGGGTGGTGTCTGATTCACTTCTGTATCCTTGAAGTCCAGCATACTCCTTGGCACACAGCAGGTACTCAATAAGTGTTTGACGGATAGATTGTTTCAGTTATCTATTCAGCCAACAAATATTTATTGATCTCTTATCACCCGCCAGGTGCTGGGGATGCCACGGTGAGCACATATTAATGGTGGATAGATGGATAAAGACACAGGTAATCTTTAATTCAACAAATATTCATTGAGTAGCAGGCGGTGTTCTAGACATTAAGGAAACAGTGGTGAACAAAACCAAGGCCCTGGCCTGAAAGGGCTTACATCCTAGTATAGGTCTCCAACATCATAACTCTGAACCCTAAATGTGTTTCCCTGTGGGAAAATGGTTTCACATAGAGATTAGGTTTCTTAAGACTGTCCTAAGCCTCAGGTCTGGTGTGAATGGGAATCAGCCTTCTAGCTTAGCCGGGACGCCTAAATGCCATTCATAGTATTGTTTCTGTATAAAAGTGAGTTCAGAGGTCCAATAACTAGCACAAACTTCAGGGGCCATCTGAGTAACACAGCTTCCACAAACTGGGGTCTCACACCAGTTGCGTTGTTTGGCCTGAACACTGTTGGCCCAACTTCTAAAATTCAGGACATTTCACCTAAGAATCTGGATTTCTGGCTTCTTTCGAAAAGGCTGAGATCTGGCAACACTGGGCCCATATTCCCACATGACAACAATTGGCCAGATTTACATGGGCCTCCAGTTGGCCAGAGTCTTCACTCCTCCCTCTTTTTCTTACACTCAATCTATTCTCTGCTCCTTGTCTGGCTCCTGTAGGCCCTTGTATTGACATAAGACACGATCTATGCCTTAGTTCACTTTGCAGTCTATTTGGAAAGAATAATGCACAGAAATAAGAATATTTAAGTACTATGAACTCCTGACCACAGGTGCAGTCGGAGGCAGGAAAACAGAGAGATTGGTGTGTAGATAAGAGTAGATGTAAGTAGTAAGATGTAAGTAGTAGATGTAAGAATAAGATTTCATGGATGAATTGGGATTGGAACTTTGTAATAACAACAACAGCATCTGCTGAGCTCTTACTGGGTGCCAGGCGCTGGGTTTCCACGACCTCATTCGATCCTTGCAATAACCATGTGAGGTAGGTATTATACTCAGGTTTTAGAGGCAGGAACTGAGGCTCAGAGAGTGGAGCTCTTTTGTCCACAGTCACGCAGCTAGTAAACGAGAGAGTTTGTCTCACTCTAAACCACTGTGGTACTCTGTCACGGTAGATGGAGGAGATTCCAGGCAAGGAGAATAGCAAAGACGAGAGGCCAATGTGGCATGTGCTTTGGATGATGGAGACACTGGTCTGAGTGGAAAAGGAGGCCTGTAAAGGGGTATTTAAAAGGAAAGGACCATTGGCAGGGGGTGTGCAAGATCTTTAAATGCCCACGAGAGAATATGGCCTGGCACAAGAATTTAGCAACCCCTGGAGTTGAAGAGTTACTATGAAAGTGTTATTTTCAGAAGGCAATGGAGTGGTACTCAGAGAACTGAAAAAAATAAAGACTCAGAGGCAGGAAGACCCGAGTGTTTTTGGGATGCTGTAGGAATAATAATAATAATGTCCTCAGTAACAACAGTAACTAACATTAATTTAAAGCTTAGTATGTTCTATTTGCCAGCAATGGATTGAGTATAAAAGAATAATTTTTTTAAAAACCCAAGTTTCATAGTTTCAAGTTTCACTATTGAGAGTTCCATTAGGCAATTTCCTTAAAAAGCTTTGACTTCAACTCTTTAGACTATTAGATTTTGGAACATTTTCCAGTCTAATGCAAACACATGAATAATCTAGGCAGCTGGAACTTTGTGCAGGACAAACCATGGGGAGGGGGAACATATTCCTTTTTGTTTATCTTTGCTAATGATTTCCTAAAATTAATTCTGGCCAGAAAAATCCACGGGCATGTTCAACGAACATGCATTCTAAACCATTCAGAATTCATCTTATAAAAAGTATATGATCCTTTAAAATGATAGGGAGCCAGTTAAGTTTTTTTTAAGCAAGAGAGTGGCATGATCAAATTTATCCTTTGGAAAGGTCACTCTGGCACCTCTATGGTGTGCACAAGGTGGACTAGTGAGGCCTGGCACATGGAGGCTGACCAATTAGTGTTTGTTGAATGAATGAATGAACAAATGAGATCAGTTAGGAGCTACTACAATAGTCCAGGCAAGAAATGATGGGTATGAATTGAAAGAGTGACCGTGGGAGCAGAGAGAACATTTAGGGTGTGGGTCTCATGTTGCCAGACGTGAGGAGGCTGGAAGCAATCAAGGCAAGTTCTCTCAGGTTCCTAACTGTGCTGAATGGAGGAATGGGGGCTCCATTCCCCATGATTGGGAAATGCAGGAGAGGTGAGTTATGGGGGGAAATAATGCTTCCAAATGTGGTGTTAAAGAGCACGGGCTCCCAGGTAAATTCCTGGCCACCCCCACTGATTAGTTACTTTACTTAAGCCCCCTGTGCCTCAGTTTCTACTTGTTGTTTGTGTGGCTTGTTTGCTAACTAAATGTGGCCAAGAGATCAAGATTAAAATACAAGATCAAGGTTAAAATACATCTCATTAAATGACCCCATAGCAGCAACAAACTGAATCGGATGGGTGTCAGTCACAGTTCACACAGGCTGAGCTAATGAAGCAGTTACCTGCCAAAGGTCAGAGCCTTCTAAATAACTACACTCTACCCACGTTTTATTCCTTTTATGGGAGCCTTTTTGCCTCAAGGTATCTAGGTGGCTTATGACTATGAAGCATTTTAATAAGCTCTATGAACGAACAGATGTAATTGGCGTTAAGGGCAACTTTGATGCTTGATGAGTTTCTACAGGAATAGCATCATTACACCTTTCCCCAAACCTCCCTACAAAATCCAGAGGGTCTGTGCCTGTACCAAAGTTGCTAATTGGAACGTCCTCCTCTCCGACTAAGGCACGGCGGAGAGAAAGGCAGTTAATTATTTCTTTTCATATCTAATGAAATTTCCCCTTTTCCTCCTCACTTTTAGAGGACATCATTAGTCTGACATGGTGAACAATACTCCATTATACCTGGATTTTTTTTAATGATCACAAACACATTCCCCACTTCTTCCATTTTCTGATCTATTTAACAACTTGATCATATTTGAATCGAGCCTATCCTATTACGGAGAGATAATGAACTCAGTCTGCTAGCCAGCATGAGTCATTATCTGCAGTGTACATTCTAAAAAGACCTCCTCACAAGGTTTCAGCATGCAGCACCCTAGGGCACATGGTGGAAGCTTTGTATTAACACTACAATGAAGAGCGAATGGCTCAGCACCTGCCATAATTTTTCCTTCTGTTCTCTTTGTAAACCTACATTTTCTTATATGTACACATGGGCTTTCGGTTCAGTCTCCACTTCTCAAGTCCTTGCAGATATGTCTGAAACAGAAACTGTTTTCTTCTATTTTATCAAAAGAAAAGACAACAGCGTTTTTTGTTTTTTGTTTTTAATTTGCTGAACATCATAACTTATTACTGAGGTTGTCAGAGAGATCTGAGACTGTAAAATCTGTGGGGGAAAAAACAACTTGCTAAGCGATCCAAACCCTTCAACGGCTCCCTTTGCCTCTCCATAGAAGTCCAAATTCCTTACCGTGGCATCCAAGGCCCCCATCCTCTCACCTCTGACTACTTCTCCAGGCTTCTCTCGCCCCACTCCCCACACATATACTCTTCTCCAGCCAACTGGACTGTTTGTTGTTCCCCAAACACATCTCGCCAAGGTCCATCCCCACACATAGTGCGTGGCCGTCCTAGCACGGGAGGTGACGCTCTCTGCTGTGCTCACCCATCAAGGCTCACCTCAAATTTCCCTTCCATGAAACTGTGTTTAATGCCCACCCAGCCCCATCTGCTAATCACTCGTTAATCATCTCTTCCCTGACAAATTCGCTTATTCATTCATTTGATAACAAAGTGCTGCGATGGTCTAAACACTAGGTACTGAGTTATCTTATATCTTTTTATATAAGATATTTATATTTATAGTTATTTTATATCTTAGACTGAAAGTCCTTTGAAGGCAGGGACCAAAAATTCCTATTCATGTTCTCATAGTTGCTAGCACTGGGCCCCAAACACAGTAAGTAACACTGCAGAAGGAAGGAGCACAAAGGAGAGAAGGTGGGAAGGAAGGAAGGCAGAATTTGCACAGGTTAAAAAACTCTCTCTTTTTTTAGTCTTAAGACCTGGGTGGTTAAAGGAAAGCCTAGTTAATATTAACAGATCTGATTCATATTTTCAAGTGCCTACTCTGTGCCAGGGACGTTCATGTTTGCTGTCACTACCCCCACAAGATGGGTGACAGTATCCCCATTACATGGAGGAGGAAAAGGAGGGTCAGGGAAGCAAAGTGACCTGCCCAGAGTCACTCGGCTGGGAGAAGCCTGGCTTGGAGTCTGAACTCACATATGATGCTTCTAAAGTTCTTACTGTGTGTGAGGGACTGATGTTCATTTGGTAAGTGAGTCAGCACATATTTATTGAGTCCTACTATGTGCCAGGCACTGTAGAATACAGCAGTGAACAAGAAGATGTGACCCCACCATTGTCTTTAAAAAGCCGACAGTTTCTCAGAAGGAAGATTGGAACGAAAGTGAGACTACCACCAGACGATGATGAGCACAAAATGGTGGCGTGGGCTCTGGTTAGGCCTGAGGCTGATTCTACAAAAGGCCAAAACAAACAAACAAAAAACCAATCCATTTTATTAAACAACAACAACTAAGTCCACTCCATGGTTTGCTGCTGGGTAGACAAACCAACCAGAAACCAGTATTCAGGTGGATCCCCGGTGTTTCTCCCAGGACCTCAGCTGGCCCCGCCTCCGCGTTGTTGAGGGTCTTCTTAGGATTAGGCATTTCCCCCCACGTGGGTGGGGTGAGACTGTGACCCTCTGTGGGGTTTAGTCGCCTGCCTTGGTTTCTTCCTCTTCAAACAGCGGTAGGGGCCTTCCTACTCTACAAGGTTTTCACGAGGGTGAAATGAGCCCGGCTGGTGACGTCCCCTGGTGCGAGCCTGGCATGCCACCAGTGTTTAGTGTTTGCTCAACCTGCAGGTTTGGCCGATGCTGAGCAATGGACTGAATCAGGGATTTATTTCTGCCATTGTAATATCTGAATCGGACCAGAATCTGGAATAATCTAATCCATATCCTGTGTTTGGCCTACAAGCTACTGAGGAGGTCTTCCAGAAAGGCCTGGGGTAAGCCAGGTTCTGGAATCCCTCTGCTCAGTTGTCGGTTAATCAAGTCCCTTTTTTTTGGACAGAAAGTAGGCAGTATTTAATAGCACAGTGTTACAACCTCCACGCTACTCTTGGGGCCTAGGCCAGGGGCTGGCAGCCCAGAGCTCTGGTGGCCCTGAATATAAGGCAGCTGAGGTGATTTTGGCACCTTCTCTACCATGAACCATCCCCCTCCATCTTCCCTTTCCATCTATTCCTTGTCTCTACATTATAAATAGGGCCGTGAAGAACATCTTCATATGTGCCCCCTTGCACACCTGTGGGAGTGTTTCTCCATGTTGGTATCAAGAAGTGGAATTTCTGGATGCTCATATCAAAATGGTAATGGGATTGCAAAATTGCCCACTCAAATGGCTTTGCCATTTTACACGTTCACGCCACAGGATACTTTTTTTTTTAATAGGAACCTACCTCTACAACACAGCATCTCATTCTCTGAGACATTTACACCCTTCACGTTGTCCTGCTTAATTCACCTCCCTCCATCTGTAGCTGAGGGCTTCTAGCCAGACACAGTCACATCTACTGGTATTATCTAGCACCTCTGGTTACATTCAGAGCTAAAAATGTTCAGCCTCCCTTTCTGGAACTTGCATTATGAAAGTAAATAATATTATGCCACCGTCGAATAAAGAATCAAGTCAGAAATGGGTGCAAAAAGTCAGGTATGGGTTACACCCCATGGGTCTGGCGCAGGACCCGTGACCTGGTCTAAAACTTCAACGTATTTCTTTGGAACAGTACCAAGCCCAATTTTCTACCTCTGGCCTCCAAGAACATTTTAAAAAGAAACATTAAATTTATTTTGTTTCATATTAATTTGAAATATTGAAAGCCCATCGACAACCCAAGGCCTCATTTTTATTTCTTCTAAAGAAAGGAAAATGCCCCCCCAAGAAAGTGACAATTTGGATTTCTATCCTCTTCCTTTGGAGAAGGGCCTCACTTCCCTGTAAATTGCAGAAAGGGAAAATGCCTCCATCCTGACGGCACACAAGGAGCTCGAAGTGACAGAGGCGACAAGGGAGGTGTGTGAGAGGGCGGGGCTGTGGAGGGGACATGTGCCGGCAGCAAGGATGCCAGGATGATGGAACAGGCTGCTTTCCATTCCGAAACCCGTGCGTGAATAGAGGGTATTGTGCCGCCAGGATTCTAGCCGCGCTCGCCGTCCCCAGCGGGCTGGGCTTTACTAACCTCGTGACCGAGGGTGCTGGAAAGTGTTTGGCAGAAGGCATTTGACAACATTTGCCTGTTTTCTGCTGGGAGCTGCCTCCAGATCACGTGGCCCGGCTTATGTTAGGCTGCTTGGCTCCTGTATTATTTGTTCTTAGAGCGAGAATGGTCTCGAAGGTGAGGGGAGGGGGCTCGTGGCAAGGAGGGGGAAGGTGGAAAAGAAGTATCTCCGAGCCCAATTCCAGAAACGAGCCAAGTGTCCCAGGAGAGCTCAGCACTATTGGGCCGGGGGCTGCCGCCTTGGTGGTCAGGCCAATGTCCTTTCCTGGGCCTGCCAGCCTCACTGTCCTGAGGGGCTGCACGCTGCCACTGGAGAGAGGGGACAACATGAAGGACAGAAATGCCTCAGAGAATGAGATGCCATGTGGTGGAGCCGGGTTCCTGTTTTCACAAAAGCATTTTGCACTGTGGGTGAAGATATAAAATGGTAAAGCCTTTTCAGTGGGCAACTTCGCAATCCCATTAACATTATCTGTGTACCCAGCACTTCCGCTTCTCCACGTCCCTACAGGAGAAACACTCCAGCAGGTGTGCAAGGGGGACACAGGAAGATGTTCTTTGGGGCGTTGTTTGTAATGGCAAAGGGGAGATTTGAACACAACCTAAATGTCTGTCGAGAGGGAAATGGCGAAATAAATTCCGCTGTTGTCTTACATGGAAGACTGCATAGCGGTTAAAATGAAGCTGTTCTTTATGGACTAAGATGGGTACAGCTTCAGGACATTCTGCTGAGAAAGAAGCAAGTTGTGGATCAACATGTGTGACAGGTCATGGAACAATATTTTTCCGTGTGATATGTCTATATTCTTTTTATAAAGAAGAAAATACTAAATAAAATCACAGTTCAGAAGCTTCTATCAGTACATATACATGTAAATGCACAGTCAAGGGACAGTTAATACATATAGACACATATGTATGCACACACACACACATACACATACATATTTCTCACTGGTAACAGGGTTGCTCTGGAGGAGTAGGCAAGGAACTACATGAAGAATGGACTTGAGCCTTATCTTTTTAATAAGGAAATGTATTACTTGTGTAAATAAAATGTGTATTTGTTAAATTTATTTGTATCTTGCCTTCTTCTAAAAAGCTAACAAAATAAAAAGAAGAAAATTAGATAAAGGAAAGAGATTGAAAAGTACATAGGCATCAGATTTAGCTCTGAACTCCCTGGCGGCCAGAGCAAAAAGAGGATATAGTATCAATTATGTCATTTTCCCTTGTAAAATGGAGGGATATCCAGTTCCTTTTGAGAGACAAAGTGTTTATACTGAACGTATAGTCTAAAAAATTTTCTCATGTGGAACTTTATATAGGACCTGGTCACATGTCCTCCACCACAATTTTAAGCATGACTCTGTTCCTAATTAAGTTTAGAGAACAATGTCCTACTTTTTCTTCTCTGTTGTTTACAGATCCTCTCGCCTGCCTCCCTCTCCCACCTGATGTGTATCACTCTCCTTCTTGTTTGCTTTGTTCCAACCACGTGGGCTGCCTTCTGTAGTTCCTTGAACAAACTCAGCCTGCTCCCATCCTGGAGAGAGTAGCAGATGCTGTAGTGTGTGCCCAGGTTACCCTTCAGGACTGAGGCGTCCTTCCCCACAGCTGGGAGGTTGATTGCTGAGGCAGAATCCTTCCTGGGGAGTTGTCCTCAGCAGAACGTGAAGGCAACTACCTCGCCCAAAGTTACACCGCCTCCCTGGCGGCGGCCTACATCCAATGATGGGCAAAGTGAAGGAAAAAGGCCGGGATCCATCGCCTCAATTCCAGTTGTCTCTGAAGGGCCATCCCAGCTTCAGAACTCCCTGCAGGGTCGCCGAAGCCTCTGTTCTAGCCTCCTCATAGCCCGACACCCCCTCTGCCTACTCCCTCACATCCTCACGGGGTGCACTACTGAATACACTCCCTGTATGCACATCTCTGCTCAGACTCGGCCTCTGGGAGAGCCTGACCTACAACAGTGCAGCTTTTGTAGAAGCTGTTCCCTCTGCCTAGAATGCTCCCCCCCACCCTGATTTTAACACTGTCATGGTGGTGGTGAGGACTTCTTGTCACATGAATGTCCACTTAAATGTCACCTCCTTAGCAAAGCTGTCCCTCACCATTCAACCTAAAATAGTCTCTGACACTCTGTCGTAGAAGCCAATTCTAATTCTCTGCACAGCACTTGTCACTATCTAATACATTCCTTGTTTATTTATCATTAATATGATAATTTAAAAAATTATTATTCATTTTTTCCCTCATCAGCCCCTACTCTTGGTCTATCTTATCCACCAATACATTCCCACAGCCTAGAACAGGGCCTAGCAAATAGTAGGTGCTCAATAAACACTTCTTGAATTAATGACTGAAATTCTATCTTAAAAATATAATATAAAGGGAATTGGAGGACAATTTGATGTTTAAACAACTTGATGCCTTTTGATAACAAGAAGACTAAAATTTATAAATTTTCCTATCTGATTTGGCCTTCAAAGCAGATGTATCATAAAAAAAATCCACCGCCTGACTTTGTGAATTGGAGGATGAAATTTCTTCTGGAATGATCTGTTGTGACCCTTTATTTAGAAAGACAGATATTTTGTATAGAATTAGGCACAGTACTGAAGGAGAACTGACTGCATATGTCAGGAAGGAGAGAAGCCCTCCTCCAGGACATCCTCGTGGGGCTTAGAAGGAAGGGGGATGCTGAGTGATCAACGGCTGCTAAGATTTACCAGCACCCACTCTAGGCCAGATGCTGTTCAAGCACTTTATCCACACTAAGTCATTTCTTCTTCATGACTCCCCTCTGAGGGAGATACTACTGCTATCCCTATTTTACAGGTGAGTAGACTGAGGCACAGAGAGGTTAAGGACCTTGCCCAAGGTTACACAGCTGGAAAGTAGCAGAGCTGGGAGTTAACTCCTGGCAGTCTGACTTAAGAGACTGCATTGTCTACAGCCTCGCTGCTGCCAGGCAGATGTCAGAGAATCACAGAAAAATAGGCAGGAACAGGTGCTTTTTTCCTAGTCTCTTTCAAATTTTTTATTCTGAAATGTACAACATGTTCAGGTTATTAAAGCAAAAGTGTCTGTGGATTCCTTGCTTTCTAGAAACTCCCACTCCCAAAGTCCTTTATGTCGATGCCTCATTTGATGCCCTGGCATTATGGGAATTTGTGTGGCCATTAATTGGGGGGAAGGGTGCAGGGGGAGATTTGACTAGGGAAGTAGAGTAGAATTTTAAATTAAGCAAAAAGCAGCAAATGCAATGAGAAAAAGAATATAGGGACAAATGGATGGAAACAAGCCAAAAGGCTGGAAATGGAGCTCTCAAAAACAACCTTTGCTGTCCTTGTAGCAAAACAAGGTGACTATTAGAGAAGATTGAGTTACGTTCCTGAATGCTTTCTCCCAACATTGTTTCCCCTCACCTGTGGATGGATTAGACTACAGAATCTAATATGATTTGCTCGATAAAGCCCATCTGCTTGCTTTTCTGATCTGTTCTCTCTTCTCCATCTTTCTTGATTTTTCTCTTCCTTTCTTCCAAAGCTGGGCCTTTGCAGTTAAAGAGATCCAGCTAGGGGCCAGCCCCTAGTGGCATAGCGGTCAAGTTTGCGTGCTCCACTTTGGCGGCTTGGGGTTCGCAGGTTCGGATCCTGGCCATGGCATGGCATCCTATCAAGCCATGCCCTGGCAGCGTCCCACACATAAAGTAGAGGAAAACGGGCACGGATGTTAGCCTACGGCCACTCTTCCTCAGCAAAAAGAGGACTGGCAACAGATGTTAGCTCAGGGATAATCTTCCTCACCAAAAAAAAAAAGAGATCCAGCTAGGTTCCTGCCTCTGCCACTTCACGGCTGTGTGTATATTCAGGCAAATAATTTAACTGTCTAAGCTTTATTTTCCTCATCTGTAAAATGGGCATAACAATACCAGCTTCAGAGAATTGGGAGCATGAAATGACGCATGTGTACAAAGTGCTTTGTGTGGAGGCTGGCACAGCATAGATTTTAGTTCCTTTCTCCTCCCCACTTCTCCTTCCCTCCCCTTCATTCCTTAATTCCTTCAGGTTTGCTGGGCTGTGCTGCTAGGAGAATAACAGTCCTTAATGGACAAGACCCTCCGAGGGGTGAATCTCAGGCATAGACAGCTCTGGTGTTCAAAGCTGCAACATAATTTCTAAGTAAAGCTCTTAGAGGAGAATTCACCTGTAAATATCAAACACGAGTGCAACCACTTATCATTAAATATTACAAGTCCAGGAATTCCAAATATTAAAGAGAAAGCCACTCTAGCAAATAATTCTTATGAATGTTAAAATAATTGTAGTATAGTTGCAATTAATTATTATTATTTTTTTTGTGAGGAAGATCGGCCTTGAGCTAACATCTGCCAATCCTCCTCTTTTTTTGCTGAGGAAGACTGGCCCTGGGCTAACATCCGTGCCCATCTTCCTCCACTTTATATGGGACGCTGCCACAGCATGGCTTGCCAAGCAGTGCGTCAGTGTGCACCCGGGATCCGAACCGGCAAACCCCGGGCCGCCGCAGCAGGGCACGCGTGCACTTGACCGCTTGCACCACCGGGCCAGCCCTTAGTTGTAATTAATTATTAATTCATTAAGGGTTCATTGGTAGGGGTGAACAGACCTATGTTTCTATAATTTGCTGCAACATTATTAATTGACATAATGGATTCTATTAAAATCAATTAATAAAATCCATGTGGAATCCAGTCCTTGCCAGTGTCTTGATGATAGAAAAAAAGAATCAACCCCAAATAAAATAAACATGAAAAGTCAAATCTCCAGGCTAGATCTAAGTTGAATATTTTACACATACCTGCAAATAAAATTGATTGCATGTGGGCTATTGGATGTCAAGTTATCATGACAGTGTCAAAATATCCAAGTGATATCCTGTCCTATTGGTAGGAAGATATGGTTATATCTTATATATGAGCATCCCGTCAAGAGAGAACTTGCTAAAAATGGAACTTACCATTGCAGGGTGGCAGGAGTGGAGTGGGGCTTGGATGCTCGATTATTTTCTTTTTCCTCATCTGTTAAAAGAAAGAAAAAGGAGCTTACTTCAGCAGGAAAAAGTAAAAGGCCTCTCAGCTCTCCCAAGTTTCAAAAGACTATGTTTCCCTCAAATATTGATGCTTCGACAGCAATGATATTTTGGCTTTTCCAACATATTAGACTTATCATACTTTAATAAGAAAAACAGGGGGAAACTGACTTTTACAGAAAACTCTGCCATTGATTTGTATTTTTAATTGACGTAATATGGTTACAATGTGAGAGCTTTCCATCTTCATCACTCAACAATATAACTGCATTCACCCAACTGAAGCTGGATATTTGACTTGATGATTTTGACCCTAAGAACATGGTGACCTCACTCACCATTTGCTCCTTGTAACCCCAGTGGGACAGACAGTGTAGGGTATGAAGAGTGTAACTTCAGAAGAATCAGGGTAGCAATACAATAGCACAAGGGTCGGCAAACTTTTTCCATACAGGGTCAGATAGTAAATATTTTAGGGTTTGGGGCCAACAGGCAAAATCAAGAATATTATGTAGTATTTATATAACAAAAGAGAAAAGAAATTTCCACAAAGTTTTTATTGACAAAATTCAAAATATAATAATAGTAACTGAGTACAATTTTTGTAATACAAGTCTATCAATGAGAAGAATGAAATTATTTTGGGGGATTGGGTAACATTTTTCTTAATTGGAATTCAAAGTTCACATTCCCTATTATCAAATAGATTGCAAACATTCATCTGTAAAACCATTTTTAGCTTACAGCCCTATGAAAACAGGCATCAGGTTAGATTTGGCCTGTGGGGTTCCAGTTTGCTGACCTCTGCAATATAGCAATCTGAACAACAGATCAATCTTTGCATACCTAAGGAGAACTGCTCACAATTTTATCATGGATTAACTGAGAAATACATATACTTAGTCTCATCCCATTCCTAATGAAGATTATTACTAGAAATAGTCAACATAAAATTTCTTGATCCACAAAATTTGACCCAAGAAGACTGGTATAAATAATAGTGTCAAAAGAAAACTAATAATGTACAAACCTACAAATACAATCAACAAAATTTAATAAGAACATGTAAAAGGGTCAATGAAATAAATCTGTGGTGTAAAATTTATATGGAAAAGAATCTGTACCTATTAAAATAATTTACGTAAAACAAAAATGAAAGTGGATAAAAATGAAATATGCTGTATCAAAAAATATTTTAAAATAAATTAGCTTAACGAAGTTGAGTTCAGAAAATGTTTTCTTGATGAAAATCTATCAATATCAGTATAATTCTGGTTAAAATGTCTGCTCATAGAAACTGTGAAGATATTGTTGCTTCTCCAACAATTACACATACTCATCTTCTTCCTGATTAACAGAATGCCAGTTTAGAGGGGACTGTGTGTTCAGGGAGGGTGATCCCCTCTGAAATCCTAAGGAGGCAAATGTTGATTAATTTAACTCTCTCATGGTAATTTTACATCATCCAGCCACTGATGGATTAGGTGGGGCAGGTGACGCGGTGCTGGCCTATCAGATTTCAGGAGAAGCCCTCTGGATGCTTCTGGGAAAGATATTTTTCCCTAATAAAAAGGAATGGGGGCCTTGACTTCAAATTTCTGGCCTCTGAAACTGTGAAAAAACAAATGTCTATTGTTTTATGTAAAAAAAGAGAAAGGAGGGAGGAAGGGAGAGAGAGAGGGAGGGAAGGAAGAAGGAAAGAAGGAAAAAAAAATAAAGAAACGGGGGAGAGACCCTGGCCTGTCCTGCTTTTGAACACGGCTGAGAGGACACGGTAACTGGAGTGAGGCAGCAAACTTTTGACTGGGGAGAGAGCAGCCTGAGGACAAAGTCAGTGCTGAGGAAGACAGAGAGGAAATGGGGAAGGACTAGGGGTTCTGAATGCCACGTTGTGCCTCTGATTAACAAACCCTAAAAATAGCTGCTTCTTTGTTTTGTGAAAGAATACGATTTTCTCAGTTAATAAAACCTCTTTTCATTGGATCTTCTCTTCTCTGCCACCAAAACCATCCCAACTGATGGATGTTCTAACACTAAAGGTTCTCAGGGAGAAAATGTCCCACTACATCTGGGCTCAACACCTGTCCATGCTGCTTAGTCAACCTGGAGTTCTTTCTAAATGTTTCTCATCCTTTCCAGCCTAGAATAAATAACACCACCTCTTTGAAGCCTTCCCTGATACTCTCCAAGTCAGGAATCACTGACCCTAACTCTGTTCTTTGACACCCCATTTCTTGTCTCTCAGTTGAACAGTTTAGCCACCTGGATTGTTATTTCTATCCATATCCATCTCTCCGACTTGAGTATCCTACGTAAGAAGCTCCTCCTTAAGAAGGTAGGGATGGTATCTTAGTCATCTTTTCATTCCTTCCCACCAGTGCCTTCTCCTTGGCACTTAATTAAATAGTTGAGTCTGCACAATAAGGAGTATGAACCCGTGAGTCTCACAAGAATGTAGGTAAACAGACTCAAAGAACAATACTCAGCCTCACTTGTTCACAAACAAATAAAAAGAAAATGATAATGAGGCATGACTTTATATCGCTGAGAGTAACGAAAATTTTAAAAAATGATAATCCTCAATGCTGGTGTGTAAATGGTAAAATTGACAGTCTCATACTTATCTGAAGGTAGTGTTAACTGGTATAATGTTTTTGGTAAGCACCTTGGCAATAACTTTGAAAGCCATCTAAGATGTCCAGTCACTTGGCCCTATAACCCAACTCCTAGAAATTATACTAAGCAAATAATTAAAATGAAAAAAAGGCTATATTAGAAACAGGATCAGATTTTTTTTTTAAACAAGGAGAAGTACATAAACGACTGAAATATACCTCTGCCTAGCTTATGCTGGAACACGACTAACATTACCATTCTCCCTAGAACTGGCAGGGTTTGGGGTTTTTTTTTCCTGCTTCTTTAAATTTTAGCATTTCAGCCAAGCTGGACTAGATATCAAAAGATCTATGTTCTAGAATCAATTCCAAAACTTAGTGGCCATGACTGAGCGAACCACTCAACCTTTAAGCTTCACTTTCTACATTTGCAAAATGGTCATTTTATAGGGCTATTGAAAGGATTGTATTAACTAATTCAACAAATATTCATTGACTACCTAATTTATGCCAGCTAGACACTGGGGATAAAGAAATCAAGCTCTTGCCCTTGAGTCTGGTTGGGGAAAGAGAAAGACAAACAGTGGAGAGAGAGGCCAAGTTCAGTAAGAAGTGATAAATGCTGTGATACGTTAGGCAAAGAAGGGTCTGCTAACCCAGGCTGCATAAAAAAGCAGGGCCCGTCAGAGAAGGCTTCCTGGAAGAGGTGATAAGTTGAGTTGAGACCTGGAATGGGCCAGAGATGGGCACCAGACGGCAGGGAAGGTGGGACTAAGTCAGGGGGTAGGGCGGAGAAGGCAAGGGACAGACACAGATACAGGGACCCAAAGGATCATGCCACCTTCCCAGAAGCAAGGAGTACAGCACAGGTGCTTGTTGGGAGTGGAGTGAAGTGAGGGAGCTAGAAGGATGCTGTTTGACAATCTACTAATCCTGTTCAACTTCAAGACAGTTTCTCGTCCCTAAACTGAGGGTCCTAATAATGCCTACCTCAAAGCGTGGGTGGAAGGATTAAGTGAAACGAACTTAACAGAGCAGAGAAGCTCAAAACATCAGCTTCAGGAGCTGTGTGATCAAGGCTACCCTGGGCTGCTCTGGCTGGCCAGGAGGCCGTGGGGCAATCCTGTCCAGCCGGGATCGACCTTTGAAGCAGGCAAGGGAGGCGCCTCTGTGCTCGGGAAGATTTACGGGAGCAAAGACAACTGCGTCGACAGGGACCCTGCCAGGCAAACACACACCAGGGGACATCACAGCTTCAAACAGGAGCTGGCATTGGAGCTGGGCCTTGAAGAGACAGGCAGGGTCTTTTAAATAACTGTTTTCTGTTATTGCAAAATAATACATGCTCATTTTTTTTAATTTGGAAAATAAAGAGAAAATAGAAATATCTGGAAATCCAGGCCCCTCTCAACAGAGAGAACTATTGTTAACTTTTTATCCTCTTTTCCTCCAGTCTGTTTTCAATGTTGTCTTTCACACCCAGGCACACACACACCTGACTTAAAACAAGTGAGGGTCCCACAGCACATCCTGACTTACAACCTGTCTCATTCACCTTTATAAGGACAGGTCAGACCCTGCGGGGAGGACACTGAGGGAGAGCGTGCTCCACAAGGAATGGCGCGGAGGCGGCGGACCTGGGGCCCAGGGGGCAAGGCAAGTGGCCCATTTGGCTGGAGCCAGAAAAGTTCCTTGTTCTGGGATTCCATCACAGTGTCTCCCACTCAGGCGATACCTGTCTCTATTGTGTCCGATTTTGTTCCCAACTAAACTTTGTTATGGCCCATTTCTGACGCCAACGAACGGAAAGAGACCTGACTCTGAGAGCAAGCAGACGTGGGTTTGTATTCCAGCTTTGCCCCTAACTCTGTGTGGGAGTCTGAGCAGTCACTTGACTCAGCCAAGCCTGAGGGCCCTTCCCTAAAAGAATCATGACTTATATCACAAGGATAGTTTGAGGATTAAATATAATAATGTATGTTAAAAACTAGATACATTTTTAAAAGACCACCATAACGAGAATGATAGCATTCACTGGCCAAGTACTTAAGCCAGGCACTGTGCATCACTTTTCATATGCTAGCTCATTTTATTCTTCCCAATAGTGCTACGAAGAAGTTTTATATCCCTATTTTATAAATAAGGAAATGGAGCTTTGACGAGGCTGAGTAACTTGCATAAGGGCATGCAGCTGGAGAGTGGAGACTGGCCCTCGCTCGGTGCTCGGCACATGGTGGCTACTAATAGTATTTGGACAAGAACTGGTCCACCCTGGAACCAACAGGGACCCTCCGGCTCACTCATCAAACAGGGTCCTTTTACCTCTGCAGGCCCCTTTCTAGACCACTAGTGACTTCGTGCCCAGGGTCTGAATGCCCAGCCCCTTTCCCCCAAAGGGGCTGTATGTTACATCCGGGCCTGATCCTCCTATTTGATGGCTCTCGATTCTAATTCACCTGAAGTGCTGGTTGTTCACTGACTCGTTCATCAAATATTTATTGAGTGTCTATGACATTCCAACCCTATGCCAGGGGCTAAGCTGAGAAAAAAAAAGACATGGTCTCAGCTCGCCTGAGCTCAGAGTCAAATTATTAGCAAATAAAATGTAAGTCTTGGGCAAGAGCTGTGAAGGGCAGGTCTACGATGCTACGGCAGCACCAAATGTGGGGTACAAGCCCGGCCTTGGGATCTGAAGGAGGAGCAGGAGCCCTCTAGGCGATGAGGACAGGAGAGCACATTTTTTAGGTAGATGGAAACAGCCCGAGTTGATAAAGGCTTTAGGAATTGGTCCCGCCAAATGCCTTTTCATTTTAACAGGCAGAAATGCCTCAAACCAAACAAGGTGCATCCCCAGGGCGGAATTTCAGGCCAGCAAGATTCCCAGAGCCCTTCACAGCACACGCCCCGGCTCAATGCCCACCCTGCTCGTCCTACCAAAGCCGGAGAGCAGCGTCTGCTTAAAAAACCTCCCGACAAGATGCTGTCCGGTGCCTGGTCTCCTCCTTGCTGCTCTGTTCTGCTCCCACTTTGCAGTGATGGCTCCTGACACCCCAGGGAATCTCAGTCCAATTCCCAGCGGTGAGCAGCTCTGCTCCCCTCGCTGGGTCTATCTCCCAGTATAAACTCGGGGCCAAATTTCCAGGTTCAAATCCTGGCTCCGCTACTTGCTAGCTGTGTGACCTTGACCAACCGTTTGGTGCCTTCGTTTCTTTATCTGTAAAACAGGGCTAATAACAATACCAAGCACATATTGTGAGGATTAACTGAACCACTCCTGGCACAAGGTACAAGCTATCTAAGTGTTCACTATCGCTGTAATAGTTGTCACTCCTCCAGAGGGGCCATGCACCTGGATCCCCGCCCCGACCACAGGCAAGCCCAGCATCCAGGACGGGGTTATTTGCTCCCCCGCTGTGCTCCCACAGCACCCTGGCTGGTCCCTAGCAAAGTCCTCATCACAGAGTATGGTCCCTGCTGGCTGACCAGTGCGACTGCCTTGCTAATTTGTAAGCTCTGTAGGGCACAGACCATGCTCACCATTGTGTCTCCAGCACCCACACATGGTAGGGGCTCAAGAAACATCTGTGGAATGAATGAGTGTCTAAGATAATACCACAGTCAAATGCTGAGCCCACCCATCTGATTTCAGTAAGCATATGAAACAACAATATAACCAGGGAACATTTATTGGGGACTTATAATGTGTCAGGCACTGTGCAAGGCTCTTCATGTTATTGCATTTAATTTTCACAGCTGCCTGAGACAGTGAACAATTTAACGCATGTGAAATATCAAATACAGTGCTTGATGTATACTTAGTGCTTAATCAATGTTGGGTCTAATTATTAGTATTATCCCCTTTGGCAGAGGAAGAAACTGAGGCTCAGAGAAGTGAAGTGATTTGTCTGAGGTCAGACAGTTAGCAGTGGAGCCAGAAGAGGGACTCAGGCTAGTTCACATCCAAACCTCCCGGAACCCAAACATTTATAAGCCTCACTCTCTCTTCAAACCTGTAACGCTGAACTGAAAATTTTAGGGAACATATCATCTGCCTAATTGTTTCTTTTCTGCCTCTATGCTGATTGATTCACAACATTTGGGAAACTATTCTAGAATATTTCCTACCTGGAGCCAGTGTGGCAGAGTGTAATACTGAGGGAGAAAGTTTCTAAATTAATTACTTCTTTTCAAATCCCAGGAAAGGTTCAAATTTATGTGAGTCTCAAGTTTCACTTCAAAGTTCTAATTCTATTTCCTTTCATTATACTAACCTGGCTGCACCTGGCCAGACCTCACCCGTTGGGAACATGGGGCTGCCAAACATTTCATTTCCCCTTATCTACCTCCTTCCCAGCCTCTGCAAAGGGCACCAGCTGATGATGAGGGTGCCTGGACCCAGGCCTCTGGCAGTGGGCATCTGCCCCTGGCAGCAAACCCTTCTCCCCGTGGGAACACAGCTAAGTCCCAAACAGAACTGCGATGTTGGCAGCATTGCTGTGAGGGGGCCTCACACCTGCTTCCTTTCACCTGCTCTGGGGGAATTCCTTCACAACCTTGGAGCAGGAAAGGGCCTTTCTAACTTCAATACAAAACCCAGAGCCATAAAAGGAAATATTGATAAATTTTACTACATAAAAAATCCAAAGCTTCTGTGTGGGGAAAAAAAAACCCCACACCGTAAGTACAAAGATAATAAGCCTCTTGGAAAAATTGCAATAACAGCACAGTCTCATCTCCCCATCACAGAAAGAGCTCCAACAAAACCAGGAGGAAAAAGACCGAGAACCAAGAGAAAAAATAGGCAAAGCACAGGACACATAGTTGATGGAATAAATACGCACGCTCCTGAGATGAAAAAAGATGATTACTCTCAATCAGTGGAAATGAAAATGATGCTAAAATACCATTTCTCACTTAGATTGGCAAAAATCCAAACCACAACCACACAACTCTGGCTGTGAGGTTGTGGGAAACAGGTGCCCTCCTGCCTTGCAGGGAGAGTGCAGAATGGTGCCTTCCCATATGGAAGGTCATTTGGCAGAATCTACTGAAATCCCACATGTCCTTTACCCAGCAGATCCATGTCTGGGAACGGATCCCACAGCTACGCCTGGATGCATAGGAAATGGCCATACACAAGGCTATTCTTGTCTTTTACTTGTCTGTAATGCCAAAGTTTGCAAACAGCCCAGTGTTCACCTGGTTAATTAAATTATGATATATGCTCACAATAGAATACTACACAACTGTTAAAAAAATTAAAAAGAAAAGAGCGAGGATACTCTCTCTGTTCTTACTGATATAGAACACTCCAGGGTTTATTATTAAGTGGAAAAAGCAAGTCACAGCAAAATGCATACAGGGTGCTACTTTTTTTGTGTGTAAGAAAGTGGCAAAAAGAAACATATATTTGAATTTTTATTTGCATAAAGAAATAAAATACTGGAAGAATACACAATTAACAAACAAAAATGCTTACCACTAGGGAGCTGAGGTGGGAAGATGGGGTGGAACCAAGACTTCTCGATGAATCCCTTTTAAAGCATTTTGATTTTTGAACCATATGAACATATTATCTATTCAAAAACACTAAATTTGAACAAATTAAAAGACCCTATCGGGGAAGGAGCATCTGAAAGACCCAAATGACTAAGGAGTCCTGGAGTGCCAAAAACTGAAGGCAAATGACAAATACTCATAATCTGGCATTGCTTTACAGTATTTTGCTTTCCTAATATCCATTTACTTAATAAACTCTTATTGAGCCCCTACTGTGTACCAGGCCTTACCGTGTTAAGCGCTGGTGAGACACAGTCAATCAGACAAGCTCCCTTCCCCTTAGGGACTTGGCGCCCATGGAGGGCCTGGGTACAGGTGCAGAGGGGCCCTGGTGTGCTCCAAGCCCAGAGGAGGGACTACCTAGTTTTCCACAAGAGGAGAGGACAGACAGACACTCAGGGGGCAGAAAGGGCAGCCGGTGATGGCAGTGTGGATGCGGAGGCTGAGGGAGAGGAGAGGTCTGGGGGGTTGTCTTAAATCATAACCTAAGCACTCAGCCTCGTCAGCCAGCCAGCAGTCTTACACCTCGGTTTGCAGCCAGGACTAAAACTGCAGCAGATACTCCCTGAGGGCAATCCAGTTTTTAAAAGCCATCATGGGAGGACCCTCCGTGGGCCTCTCCTGCTGGACTTTCCACTCTAAGTCACTGCCCTCGCTCTTGGAGCCGGCTAAATGCCTTTCTGCTATTGCCAGGGCCTTTTATCCACAATGCAATGGGAATATGAAACAGTTTATCTCCATTTCCTCTTCTCTGGAACCCCTTCTTATGAAGTTACAAGACCCCAAATTGGATAATAAACTGACATGGTGAGTGAGCCGGGTAGGGGGAGAGATACGTAACTTTCGCTTATATAGCCCTGAAATGCGATGAAATTTTAATGATAATGATGGGTCACATTCAGTTGTGAGCCACTGTGACCCCAGCTCTGTGCCACTGAATTCCAACTCTTCCCTTCACTGTCTATAAATATCCTCCATCACCAGCAGACAGTCAGTCACAGCCACGATGAGTTGGTGAAGGGTTGGGGAGGGTAAAGGAAGAAGGCTACGTTCCTAGTGAGGCAGGCAGGACAGGAGAGTGGCAGTTGTCAGGAAGCATCAAAGAGCGGAGGGAACAGGACTCAGTGTGGACTCTCAGGAGAAACAGAACCCCCTTCGCACATTTACCACACACACACACACACACACACACACACACACACACGCAGTCTGATAATTCTTAGAGATAAAGGGAAGACTCTAGACTCCCGCCTAGGATATAGGATAGGGGCTGGAGTCATTTGATTTGGATATTAAGGAAATGGTGACCTGAAGGCTAGAGGACTGGGGCACATCTGGGCTACATTTAACTTGTTCTGTTTCCCAAGGAGGGAAACAGGAATCCCAAGGGATCCCACTGGGTTCCTGCTGTGTGAACCCATCCTATCACCCTAGTCTCTCCAATTCTCTTCACCCTGCCACCACCACCCTGGACTATAGCCTCATCACCTCAAACCTGGACTAGGTGGAAGGCCCTGCAGTGTCCTCCTGCCTCTAAGCCACCTGCATAGAGCCTCCACATTCACCTTCTGAAAACGCCACTTTGATTTGTCACTCTTCCACCCAGCCCCCTCAAATTCCAAATCACTTGTTTGGAATTCAAGTCCCTTGACAATAAGGCCCAAACTCCCCTTCCGAACCCTGTTTCCCATGATTCTTCAACCTCTTTGGTCAAGCCAATCTGGAAAACTCTCCAAGCTCAGCACCTGCCTTGTGGCTTTCTGCCTCCCAGCCCTTGACCATCACCACTTAAAGGAACCACATGGACCTTTCAAGACCCAGTGCAAATTCCACCGCCTCCAAGATACCTTCCCCAATCACCTTCCAACCTTGTGACCTCTCCCAAACGTTAGCATGCATTCTAATCACCTGGGGGTCTTGTCAAAATGCAGAGCATGTTTCAGTGGGTCTGGAGCTGGCCTGAGATTCTGCATTTCTTTTTTTTTTTTTTTTAAAGATTTTATTTATTTATTTTTTCCCCCCAAAGCCCCAGTAGATAGTTGTATGCCATAGCTGCACATCCTTCTAGTTGCTGTATGTGGGACTCGGCCTCAGGATGGACAGAGAAGTGGTGCCTCGGTGTGCGCCCGGGATCCGAACCCGGGCCACCAGCATGGGAGCGCGCTCACTTAACCACCAAGCCACGGGGCCGGCCCCATGATTCTGCATTTCTAATAAGCTTCCAGTGAGGTCGTGCTGAAGTCCAGGAGCATACTTGGTGTGGCAAGGTAGAACACCTTGCATCATTCAAATGAAATTTATCACATACAGCCTTCTATTATTAGTATTCAAGAGTGTGCCCTAGCTTCCCTTCGGGATTGAAAATTCCTCAAGAGCAGGGATCCACAGAAGAGACAGTTCATGGAGTAGAAAGAGAGCCAGCTGTAAAATCAGACAGCTCTAACTTCAAGTCTTAACTCTGCCACTTACTTGCTGTGACCCTGAATAAGTCACATAACCTCTGAATCTCAGTTTCCTCATCTGTAAATGGGGATAAAAAATATACCCCTCCCAGAGGATTAAAGGACATAGTGGCTGTGATTATGCCTAGCATCCTGCCTGCTGCTGAATATATTTTAATTTTGGCTCCCTGCTCTTTCCTTCCTTGTATAACTTTGGACTTTCCACAGAGTCTTGTATGTAGTAAGTGCTCAGGGAATCTTCTGGGCCCAACTTCTGCAGGAACTTCTATGTTACCTGTACAATTCTGTTCAAGCCACACTGCTAAGCTTTCCTCTGTGGATAAGATGCTGTAACCAGTCACGGACCTGAAAATGCTTCACAGTCATAGTCTTCCTATTTGGTGGCAAGTATGCCATCAGAAATATAAGAATCTACTGACATCTTCCAGGGAGAAAATGCAATTTGTTCAGCTTGGAAATAATTTATGAGACTCAAATGATGGTATATAACCTATCCACTCTTGTTCAGGCTCCCACACATCAGCCATTTAGAGCCTGACCTCACCGGTCCAGGGTTTACTTCCCAACTGCATTCCATCAAAATGTCCCATGTCCCACTTCCTCATGCTCACTGGAGCTCTAGTAAATCAATTAAATCCATCTTTTCTGGGCTGCTAAAAGGGACATTTCAGGAAGAGCACCAGACAGAAATCAGAAGTCCTCAGTCATAGTTCTGATTCTAGTACTACCTACGAGTATGATTCTGGGCAAATGAATTTCGTTTTCTGTGTCTCAGTTTCCTCATCTGTAAAATAGGCGAGTGAGCCAAGATGATCTATAAATCTCATAGTCTTTGATTCTAGGCTAACAAACTCATTATTCTCCCATTCTGTTTCATTTAACCAGCACCTCCTGGTGCTAATGCCCAGCTCTAGTTCGGGCCAGTGGAAGAAAGATTTTTCAGCAGGTGGAAGTTTGACCTCTCTCAGCTCACCCTGGGAAGGCACTTTTACCTGTTTGGCCTGGTTCAAAGATAAACTGTATGGCAGGCCCTTTATCTGGCCACTCAATACCTAATCTTTCTTTTTTTCCTGCTTGCTAATCAGACCTCAGTTTTAGTTAAGGCAGTAATGTGACAGTCCCAGAGGTAAATCCTGAATTGTCAAAGCCAGGGGTGGGCAAAGGGATACAGAGCCAGATAGTAAATATTTTAGGATTTGTGGGTCGCATATGGTCTCTATCACATATTCTTCTTTTTTTTTTTTTCCTTACTCTTTAAAATTAAAAACAAGACAAAAAACAAAAACGTCTTAGATCATGGGCTGCATAAAAACAGGAGGCAGTTTGGATTCGGTGTGAGGGTGGCCCAACCACTGTAATTCTGTTCTTTTCTATTTTTTTGACAAATATTCTCTCTCTATCCTCCCTTTCAGCTACAGATGATACAGTTCTAGAACAAAGAAAGTAACAAAAGTCCACTGAGGGCTTCTGGGAAAGAACTTATTGTTCTCTGATAAAAGGAAGACACATAAGAGGAAAGCTAACTGGAACCTTCCCTTGCTCCATCTATCTGTCTTGAATGTGGACCTGGTACCTGGACGTGAAGCAGCTATCTTGTGACCATGAGGTACTAACATGAGGACAAAAAGCCAACAACTTAGGAGGACTTAGCAGAAAGACATACAGAGCCCGGGTCCTGGATCATGTTGAGCTGTTGAATAAACTCTGGAACCTCCTACCTCCCATCTTTTAGTTAAATAACAAATATCTACATTGTTTAAACCACTGTCAGGTTTCTTCTCTTACAATCCAAAACATTATTAAAATACTAAATCTGAGGGGTTTTTTCCTCTCAATTTTTAAAACTTCAACCATCTCTTGAGCCCCTCACTATGTGCCAGGCCCTGGGGTTACAACTGTGAACCACACAACACTCCTGCCTTCCTGGGACTTGCCGTTTAGTAGAAGAAATGACAAAGCACAGACAAATTTTGACATACCCATCAGCGACTGAGAGGGGGTGATGAGCATTCTGAGCTCTACTCTTGGTATTCCTGTGGACAGGTTATGAAATCCTCAAAGGCAAGTCTTTGAAGCACTACCTTCTGAGAGACAGAATACTGCAAAGACTAAAATGACTAATGTTCAAAGGCAGACATACAGACCTGGGTTCAAATCCTAGCTCTACCACTGCCCAGCTATGTAACTTTGAGCAAGTTACTTACCCCTTTGAGCCTCAGTTTTCACATGTGTAAAATGAAGCTCATAATGATAAGCTACCTCCAAGGACTACTGTGAGAATTGAATGAGATAAGAGAACTAAAGCACTTCTCGTTACTTAATAGATGATAGCCAATACACATATTAACTATAAATTTTGTTTAACAATATATGCTTAGAAAGAAAGACTAGAAGGAAACACATAAAAACATCAAAAGTGGTTACCTCTGGATAGGGGGATTAGAGGCAATTATTTTTCTTCCTCATATTTTTTCCTACATTTTCCAAATATATACACACATGACTCTTACAGCCAGAAGATATATTTTTCAATGTAATTTTTGTGTTTTGGAAATAAAGACAACACAAGGACTGAAAGAACACACTTCTTTATTCTTTTATCCAGATGAGAGGCAGGTGGCCCACTTTCTAGATCTAGCACTGGCATTGACTTGCTGTGCAATCTTAGAAAGTCACTTCACCAATCTAGGTCTAAATTTCCCTGTCTAAAATTGATGATAACCAGATTTCCAGTTCTTTCCATGATGAGATAGCTTGCATTGGATTAACTCATCTACCAAACACAATTGTAAAAGCTAGAACAACGATGTGAAGCCGTGGAGAGCAATCAGTGCAGACAGGACTGGAGGAGCTGCAAGCCTTGAGAGAAAGGAAGTACAAGACGTGAGCTCAACATTCACCCTGGTGTCTTCCCTGAGGATACTTCTAAATTGCTGCACTAAGAAACAAAACTCAAGCAGAGTATAGTCTATGGAGCTGGTGAGACTGAAGTCAGAGTTTGGAGGTGACAGGGAGGCTAAGATCTAAGGAGCAACATTTCAGAGAGAAGAGAACCACAGAGAAAGAGAAAAACAGACCCATATTAAAATTCCCCTCAGGTGTTTAGCCCACTCCTAAGCTGCACAGGCAGAGAGTGAGAAACAAAAAAACTGAGGAGAAAACATCAGCTTAGAGGCTCAAGAGCTGATCACTGATTAGTTGGGGAGTTAAAAGTTGGAGTTCAAGCTGGGTCAAGGTAGAAGGAACTTGGTAAACACCCAGGGCTTTCAGTTGTGGACCCAGAAAAACTGTGATCTAGGAGTAAAGACCAGGAAAGTATGGACAAAACTGAAAGAGATCAGACCTAACCATGGCTTGACAGGATCAAGGAGACCCACAGGTGCTCTATCTGCCTGCTAGAACGAAATTCAACATTCTTTGGAGGCAAGAGTGTAATATCATTCACCCAAAGTCTCTCCAACTTTTCATCCATACTGTCCAGCATCAAATCAAAAACTATAAGGCATAGTACTGAAAAACAGGACCAAAAACCTGAAATCCAAGGAAAAAAAAAAAAAAAACAGATACAGTCATGCACTGCTTAACAAGGGGGATATGTTCTGAGAAATGCATCATTAGGTGATTTTGTTGTTGTGCAAACATCATAGAGTGTGCTTACACAAACCTAGATGGTCTAGCCTACCACATACCTAGACTATATGGTACCAATCTTATGGGACCACTGTCGTACATGCAGTCCATTGTTGACTGAAACATCGTTATGTGGTGCATGACTATAACAGAAATAGATCCAGAGATGACTTAGATCATTAGAGTTATCAGACAGGGACTTTAAAATAACTATGGTTAATATGGGTAAGGAGACAGAGGAAAAGATGGTCAAAATAGAAGAAATGATGAACAAAATAGATGAAAAAACTAAGAATATCAATTGAGATTTGGAAAAAAGAATCAAATGGACATCTACCATAGAAGAAAGAATATCTGAAATTAAGACCACTTGGGATGGGCTTAATAGCAGACTGGACATGATAGAAAATGGGAATTGATAACTGAAAGGCAGGTCAATAGGAAACACCAAAATGAGATACAAAGAGAGAAAAATGGACAAACCAGAGATGAGCATAAGAAACATATGAAGTGTAGTCAAAAGTCTAATATTCATGTAACTGGAGTCCCAAAAGGAGGTAAGAGAGAGAATGGGGCAAAAAAAATATTTGAAGAGACAATGGTCAAGAATTTTACAAATTTGATGAACAACCACCCACATATTCAAGAATCCCAGTGAACCCCAAGAAGAATAAACATAAGAAAACCATATCTGTGTACCTCATAGTCAAACTGCTGAAAACAAAGAAAAAAGCGCTAAAGGCGGTGAGAGACAAAAACACACAATGCATTCAAAGGAGTAAAAATAAGTCTGATAACTACCTTTTCAACAGAAATTTTGGAAGCCAGAAGACCACGGAATGACAGCTTTAAAGTGTTGAAGGAAAAAAAAACTTATCAACCTAGAATTCTATATCTAGTAAAAATGTCCTTCAGAAATATAAGTGAAATGTACATGTGTTTCATGATCTATACTGCACTACCAGAAATATTAAAGAAGTTTCTTTGGGTTGAAGTAAAAATGATCCCAGATGGAAGCATGGACTTGCTGACAGGAATGAAGAGCCCTGGAAAGGGTAAATATGGGAATAAACAGAAAGAAATGTTGACTGTTTATAAAACAATAATAATAATGTCTTGTAGGGCTTATAACATATGTAGAAGTAAAATACACTAAAGCAATAGCCCAGAGGGTGGGAAATAGTTAAGGGAGGTTATACTGTGGGAACACTGGTGCAGGGGCTTGAAGAGGGAGGAGGGGGAATGTGAGGCAGACAGGAAAGGAAGGATGCATGCTGTAATCCCTAAGATAACCCCTCTCAAAAAATACATCACTGGAAAGCTAGCAGAGGAAAACATCAAAAAAAATGTGAACTACATTAATCCCTCCCAAAAAAGCAAAAAAGGGAAGAATGAAGACAGATGGGACAAATCAAAATTAAATAGTGAGTTTGTTGACTTAAGCCCAACAATGTAAGTAACTACATTAAATTGAAGTGTTCTAAATATTCCAATTAAAGATTATCAGATTGGATTTAAAATAACTATATAAAAAACCTTAATATTGAATTTCGAAAGGTTGACAATAAAAAGATAAAAAAGATATACCAAAGACAAAATTGTCCCTTTTGCAACCACATGGATGGACATGGAGGGTATTATGTTAAGCGAAATAAGCCAAACAGAAAGACAAACATCGCATTATTTCACTCATATGTGGAACATGAACCTACAAACGGACAGAGATAACTGTATGGTGGGTACCGGGGGAAGGGGGTGGGGAGGTGGGCACAAGGGGTGAGTGGAGGCATTTATACGGTGACTGACAAACAATAATGTACAACCAAAATTTCACAATATTATAAACTATTAATACATCAATAAAAAAATATACCATCACAACCCAAATAAAAAGAAAGTTGTATAATTACATTAATATCAGACAAAATAGACTTTAAGGCACAAAGTATTACTAGATATATTGAGAAACATTTAATAAGGATAAGAAGGATCATTTCAACAAAAGGATATAACAATCCTAAATTTCTAAGAAACTAATTCTCCAAAACATGTAAAGCAGAAATTAACAAAACTGAAAGGACAGATAACCCTAATCAGAGCTGGAGATTTAATACACCTCTCTCAGTAATTAAAAGAACAAACAACAACAACACAATCCATAAGGATATGGAACATTTGAATAACAAGACTAACCAACCTGATCTAACTGATAACTAGAGCACTCCATTCAATAACTGCAGAATACATAGTCTTCACAAGTGTGCATTTGCCAAAATAGACCATATGTCTGGACAAAAAGCAAGTCTTGACAATTTCAGATACTGAAATCATATAGAATACCTTCTCTGACCACAGTGGAATTACAATAGAAATCAATAACAGAAAGACAAGGAGGAAATACCCAAATGTTTAGAAATTAACCAATAGATTTTTAAATAAATCATGGGTAAAAGAAGAAATCACAATAAAGATTAGAAAATAGGTTTAACTGAATGATAACGAAAGTATGACGTCAGAAAAATGATAGGATACAGGTAAGCAATGCATAGAGGAAAATTTAAAACTTTAAACGCCCATCTTAGAAAATGTTGAAAATCAGTGATCTAAGTGTGTATCTCAGAAGCATGAATAAGATAAAAAATTAAACTCAAAGAAAGTAGAAGGAAGGAAACAATAGAGATAAGAGCAGAAATAAATGAAATAGAAAAAAGATGTAAATTGAGAGAAACAACAAAGCCAAAAGTTGGATCTTTGAAAAGACTAGTAACATTGATAAGCTCTGACAAGACTGATAAAGAAAAACAGAGAAAACATAAATTGCCAATATCAGAAATGAAAGGGGGACATCACTATAGATGCTAAAAACATGACAAAAAGTAATAAAAGGAAAGTTTAAACAATGTCATGTAAATAAATTTGAAAATTTTGATGAAATTAATTCCTTAAAAATAACAATTTGCTAAAAGTAACAAAACAAGAAAGAGAAAAATATGAATAATCCTATTGCTATTTTAAAAATTAAATCCATCCTTAAAAATTTGCCCTCAAAGAAAACTCCAAACCCACTGGATTTCAGTGTTGAACTCTTCCTAATACTTAAGAAATAAAATGCCAATCTTACACAAACTCTTCAGAAGAAAAGAAAAAAAGAAACTTCCCGCCTTTTTTTATGACGCCTGTATAATCTCGACACCAAAACCTGACAAGGGTATTGTAAGAAAGGAAAATCATGGGCCAATAAATCTCATAAACATAGATGCCAAATTCTTAACGGAACGGTGGACAATCTAACCTAGAAATACATAAAAAGATAATAATACTTCTGGGGCCGGCCCTGTGGCTTAGCGGTTAAGTGCACGCGCTCCGCTACTGGAGGCCCGGGTTTGGATCCCGGACGCGCACGGACGCACTGCTTGTCCAGCCATGCTGAGGCTGCGTCCCCCATACAGCAACTAGAAGGATGTGCAACTATGACATACAACTATCTACTGGGGTTTGGGGGAGAGAAAGGGAAAAAAAAGAGGAGGATTGACAATAGATGTTAGCCCAGGGCCAGTCTTCCTCAGCAAAAAGAGGAGGATTGGCATGGATGTTAGCTCAGGGCTGATCTTCCACACACACACACACAAAAAAAAGACAATACTTCTGACCAAGTGCAATTTATTCCAGGAATGCAAGATTGGTTTAACATTCAAAATTTAATCGATGTAATTCATAGTATTAACAAAATAAAGGGCAAAAACATATGTTCATCTCAATAGATTCAGAAAAAACATTTGATAAAGTTCAACACCCATTCAAGAAAAATCTCTCAGCAAACTAGAGACTTGATAATAAATATCAACAAAAAATCCCCAACAAACATCATACTTAATGGTGAAACATGAAACTCTTTTCCCCCTTAGATCAGGAACAAGGCAAGGATGTCTATTATCACACTTCAACTCAACATTGCACTGGAGGTCCCAGCCAGTGCTAAGACACAGAAAATAAATAAAAATATAAAGAGTATAAAAGAAGATGGAAAATTATCATTATTCTCAGGTGACATGATTATGTTCATAGAAAATTTTAAAAAAGCAAACTCATAATTAATAAGCAAATTTAGCAAAGTGGATAGACATGAAGTCACTATCTAAAAAATCAACTGTATTTTCATATTCTAGCAACTAACAATGAGAAACAGTTTTAAAATATTACTACCTGCAATAGCACTGAAAACATCAATTACCTAGGAATAAACCTAATGAAAGATGTGTAAAACCTCTACACTGAAATCTACAAAACACTGCCGAGAAAAATTAAAGGCCATCTAATACAGTCTAAACTCACATACATAGATTAGAAATTCATTGTTGGTAAGATGTCAGTTCTTCCCAATTTATTGTAGATTCAGTATGATCCTAATCAAAATCCTAGCAGATTTTTTTGTGAATGTGAAAATGGACAAGCTAATTCTAAAATCTGTATGAAAATATTAAGAACTGAACCAGAACAATCTTGAAAAAGAGGTCTTATGCCACCAGATATAACAACTTATTATAAAGGTGCAGTAATAAAGACTAAGGTATTGGCCCAAAAATAGATAAGCAGATCAATGGTTCAGAATAAAGGTCAAGACATAGATCCACACATGTATATAATCTCCTAATTTATGACCAGTGAGTAAAGTATATTCTTTTTAAAAAATGGTGCTCTCTCACTCAAAAATTAAAAATAAAAAAAGAACATTGACTCCTCCCTCACACCATATACAAAAATTCCAGATGGACTGTTGACATAAAAGTAAAAGTTAAAATAATAAAACTTCTAAATAATAATATGGAAAAATCTTCATGATCTTGAGGTAGGCAAAAATTTCTTAATATGACACAAAAAGCACTTACTATAAAAGAAAAATATGGATAAACTGTACTTTATTAGAATTAAGAACTTCTGTAAATCAAAAGATACCACTGAGAAAATGAAAAGTCAGACCACAAACCAAGGGAAGATGTTTGCAATACTTTTATCTGACAAACATCTCCTATTCAGAAGATAAAAATAACTGTTAGAAATCATTAAGGAAAAGACAAATAGCGCAATTAAAAAAAAAAAAACCAACAGGCAAAAACCTGAACAGGTAATTTACAAAAGAGGATCTCCACAAGAATATTCAGAGCACCAATACTTCTTTTTTTTTGTTTCTTTCTTTTTGTGAGGAAGATCAGCCCTGAGCTAACATCCATGCCAATCCTCTTCTTTTTGCTGAGGAAGACTGGCCCTGAGTTAACATCTATTGTCAATCCTCCTCCCTTTTTTTTTTTTTTTCCCTTTTTCTCCCCAAAGCCCCAGCACTTAACCACTAAGCCACGGGACCAGCCCCATACTTCTCAAACTCTTCCAAAAAGTGGAACAGGAGGGAACACTTCCAAACATTCTATGAGGCCAGCATTATCCTGATACCAAAGCCAGATGAAGATACCATAAGAAAAGAAAACTACAGATCAATATCCCTTATTAACATTGATGCAAAAATTCTCAACAAAATACTTGGGCCAGCCCCAGTGGCCTAGTGGTTAAGTTCAGCGTGCTCTGCTTCGGTGGCCCAGTTCGGTTCCTGGGCACAGATGTACACCACTCCTCTGTCAGTGGCCATGCTGTGGTGGTGGCTCACATACAAAAAAAGGAAGACTGGCAGCAGATGTTAGCTTAGGGCAAATCTTCCTTAGCAAAAAAAAAAAAAATCCTCAACAAAATACTAGTTAACAGAATTCAACAGTGTATTAAAAGGATTATACACCATGACCAAGTGGGATTTTATTCCTTGAATGCAAATACGATTTAATATATGAAAATCAATTAATGTAATACACCACATTAACAGAATAACCACATGATCATCTCAATTGATGCAGAAAAAGCATTTGACAAAATTCAACACCTTTTCATGATAAAAACACTCAACAAAATAGGAATAGAAAAAAACTACTTTAACATAATAAAGCTTGTATGAAAAACCCACAGTAAACATCATACTTAATGGTGAAAGACTAAAAGCCTGTCCTCTAAGATCAGGAGCAAGACAAGGATGCCCATTTTTGCCACTCCTATTCAACACAGTACTGAAAGGCCTAGCCAGAGCAATTAGACAAGAAGATTACACGCGCGCGCACACACACACACACACACACACACACACAACTATTAACTAATAAATGAATTCCGCAAAGTTGCAGGATACAAAACCAACACATTAAAATCAGTTGCATTTATCTGCACTAACAATGAACAATCCAAAAAGGGAATTAAGAAGATAATTCTACAGTCGTGTGTCGCTTAATGATGGGGATACCTTCTGAGAAATGTGTCGTTAGGCAATTTTGTCTTCATGCAAACATCAGAGTGTACTTACACCAACCTAGATGGTTTGTACACACTTAGGCTATATGGTACTAATTTTATGGGACCACCATTGTATATGCAGTCCATCATTGACTGAAATGTTATACGGCACATGACTATATTTACAATAGCATCAAAAAGAATACAACACTTAGGAATAAATTTAACCAAGGAAGCAAAAGACTTGTACACTGAAAACTACAAAACATTGTTGAAAGAATTAAAGAAGACCTAAATCAATGGAAAGACATCCTGTGTTCATGGATTGGAAGACTTAATATTGTTAAGATGTCAATACTACTCAAAGAGATCTATAGATTCAATGCAATCCCTAAAAAAATCCCAACAACATTTTTTTTACAGAAGTAGAAAAGTCCATCCTAAAATTCATATGGAATTTCAAGGGACTCTGAATAACCAAAACAATCTTGAAAAAGAAGAACGGTATGAGAGGTCTTACATTTCCTGATTTCAAAACTTGTTACAAAGATACAGTAATCAAAACAGTGTGGTACGGGGATAAAGACAGACATATAGACCAATGGAATAGAACAGAGAGCCCAGAAATCAACCCTCACATACACGATCAAATGATTTTTAACAAGGGTGTGAAGACCATTTAATGGAGAAAGGACAGTCTTTTCAACAAGTGATGCTGGGAAAACTGGATATCCACATACAAAAAAATGAATTTGGACCCTTACCTTATACCATATACAAAAATTAACACAAAGTGGATCAAAGATACAAAGATAAGAGCTAAAATTATAAAACTCTTGGAAGAAAATGTAGAGGGAAAGAGTAGATTTGGCAATGATTTCTTGACTATGACACCAAAAGCACAGGCCACAAAAGAAAAAATAAATAAATTTGACTACATTAAAACTAAAAACCTCTGTGCATCAAAGGATACAATCAACAAAGTACAATCAACCCACAGAAAGGGAGAAAATATTTGCAAATCATATATTTGATAAGGGGTTAATATGCAAAATATATAAAGAATGCCTACAATTCAAGCACAAAAAATGAACAATCTGATTTAAAAATGGGCAAAAGACTTGAATAGACATTTCTCCAAAGAAGATATACAAATGGTCAATAAGCACATGAAAAGATGCTCAACATGACAATCGTTAGGGAAATACAAATCAAAACCACAATGAGATACTACTTTATACCTATCAGGATGGTTATTATAAAAAAAAAACAGAAAATAATAAGTATTGGCAAAGGTGTGTGTGGAGAAGTTGGAACTCTTGTGCATTGCTGGTAAGAATGTAAAATGGTACAGCTGCTATGGAAAACAATATGGCAGTTCCTCAAAATACTAAACACAGTATTACCATATGATCCAGCAATTCCACTTCTGGGTATATATCCAAAAGAATTGAAAGCAGGAACTTGAGCAGATATTTGTACACTCATGTTCATAGCAGCATTATTCACAATAGCCAAAAGGTGGAAACAACCCATATGTCCATCAATGAATGAATGGATAAACAAAATGCCGTATATACATACAATGGAATTTCATTCAGCTTTGAAAGGAAAGAAATTCTGACACATGATACAACATGATGAACCTTGAAGATATTATGCTAAGTGAAATAAGCCAGTCACAAAAGGCCAAATTCAGTGTGATTACACTACTTAGTCATGTTCATATTCATAGAGGCAGAAAATAGATTAGTAGTCACTAATGGAGAATGGGAAGTTATTATTTAGTGGGTCAGAGTTTCAGTTTTGGAAGGTGAAAAAAGTTCTGGAGGTGGATGGTGGTAATGATTGCGCAACAAGGTGAATATACTTAATGCCACTGAACTGTATACTTAAATGGTAAATTTTACGTTATGTATATTTTACCACAATAAAACTAAAAAAAAATGTTCAGAGATGCTTAAGAAATAGTAAAACACTTGACTGTTAAATGGATGTGTAAACTGTGGTGTATGCATATGGTGGAATACTATACAGCAGTGAAAAAGAAAGAACTACCACTACATACAACAGCATGGATGAATCTCACAGACATTATGTTGTGTGAAAAAGCTACATATAAAAGAACACAGTCTATGATTCCATTTATATGAAGTTTCAAAAACAGGCAAAACCAAACTATAGTGCTAGAAGTCAGGACAATAGTTATTGACAGGGATGAGACATGAAGGAGCCTCCTGGGGTGCTAGAAATGTTCTAGCTCTTTCTGGGTGGTGGTTACACAGGTGGATACAATAAGTTAAAAAAAAAATCATCAAAGTATTCGCAAAAGATTTGTGTACTTTATGTTCAATTTATCTCAATTTTATAAAAAGAAGCAAAATAGGGATGACAGAAGGACAGCACTGGAAGGGACCCGGGAAGGAAGCTGTTCAGTGCGTCTAACAAACACTCTCAGGGATTATGGAGTGGGTGGTCCCTGGCCTATGCTTTGAGAAAACTGAACTAAGGAGATGCACTTGATCAACCAAGGGAGAAAGACACTTCTGCCTCTGCTGAAATGACATTTATAATAAGCCGCCACTCTTTTGTGGTACTTAAGGGGCAAATACAAATAAATCTCAAGTAGTCGTCTGCTCTTCATACAAGACACGCAGAAGCCCCAGTCTGCCGTGACACAGGAAAAGGGGTGAAAGCACAGCAGTTTATATCTTTCCATTAACTCCAATTCTCTAGTCCAAAATCCAGGAGAAATTTTTACTCTCCACTAGCAAAGACATTTGTGACTCTAAAACAACAACCTCATGACACAGCTGCTTTGCACCCACGTCTACAGTGACACAGAGAACAGCCTGTCCCAACCAGGGTCCACATTTGCCCCACTGGGGCCTCACTGTAACGGGGTCTTTGGGGACTCAGACAGTATGAATCTGTAAACAGCAAGTTTTAGCTGTGACCTCCGTTTCCACATCCTCATGATGGATTACACCCCCCACTGCAGAATATTACAGGGAGGGCCTGGGGTATCTCACAAACGGCTCGAGAGTCTCTTGTTCCAGGTGACTTGCCCCAGCCTAGCATTCTAGAAGCACTATTCCTCCCAACAGGACACTGGCCGTGTCTAGGACGTTGTGGAAGAATGATTTTCCAGCACTTACTTTCATCATTAGAGACATTCCCCAGAGATGTGTGGCTGGAATAACGTTTGTTTTCACTTTCGTTGAGACATCTTTCAATCCAGCTCTCTAAAAAAAAAAAGAGGAAAGAAAATCACAAAATTGCAGAATTGCTGTTGGTGTTTGTGAAGAAACAGGAACACCATAAATGCATCAGATTTCAATGCCCATCAACTTTCATCTGAGATCTGCCCCATCTGAGGTTGGATTTTACATGAAGCCCCACATGCACCGTTGCCGATGAGACTCAGCTGGGAGGAGTTCAGCAAAATGGTAATTAAAGCCCCACTTGAGTATGTCTTGGTCAAATGCTACTAATTCTGGAGTATTTATAGGCCAGTAGTACCAGTTGAGGGTTATCTTTCCTTGCAAAGAAGATATGTTCCTGAGAAGTAGTTTGAAAAACAAAATCTGGTCAACTGTGTCACTGGTGGTGGTTTGCAGACATGTAAATTAGCAGCAGAATATTTTCTTCAGATGAAAACAAAAAGAAAAGCAGATAAACCCCTGAGGGCTCTGGTTGAAGCAGAGAAGGAGGGCAGGGAAACTTCCACCTCCCCAGTGACCCCTGAACCGTCTCTTCCAAGCGCAGACCAAAATCCACTGCAGGAGATTTCAAAAGCTCCATGATAGCTACGTAGAACCTTAAAAATGCAAACGACTATGGTTTTTGTAATCCAGTTCCAAAGACTACAAATCTACTTTCCACAATCTAGCATAATGCTTATTCCATAGTCTAGACCATCTACTATTCATTCATTCATTCATTCATTCAACATCAGCTAAGTATACTCAGTTCTACTATAATGCTTGTTTTGAAAATACAAATGTGTTCCAATGCAAGTGATATATTAGAGAACAATTTGAGTATAGTGCAAACTTTGTGTTTGCTTATGCTCAATTTCTTCCTTAAAAAACATTAAGTGAATGCAGAAAACCGCATGTAGCTGAACTAGTCCCAGAGGAATACACAAAATGCACACATGCTCACACCTCCAACATCTACCAGCTACTGCAGTTCACGGCGTGAGTTATGAACCACACCTGCCCAGATAACCCCATTCTACCTGTTCACAATAACTCCCAAGCCGCAGCCCTTCCGAAGTCCACTTCCAAAAACAAACTTCAGGTTTTTTCCAAGGTGAAGGGCCATGTTTATTGTATTTGTGTCTCTCTTAACCATTTAACATGTGCAAAACTGTGCTATCATTTTTATTAGGTTCCTATCTTTTTTTTATGTATCACTGACAAAGTTTTAGAGTGTTGTACCCCTAGCTGATTTTCCAGTGAATTCTGTGGTTTTTATTGTGCAATTCTGCAGAATGGTGGTGATTTTTAGGAATGCATCTGTGGTGTCATAGCAGAACTGACTACATCTGTGGCTATGTGCTTCTGAACAGTGCAGTCATCTTTATAACACGGGAACTAGCATTTATTGAACCCGATTTTAACATGCCAGGCCTTTTACATATGTTATCTCAGTGAATTCTGACAACAACTTGAGGAAGTAAAGATTTTAATCTCCGTTTTTCCTAGAAAGCAACTGAAGCTTAGAGATGTAAAGCGACTCCTTGTACTACAAAGAGCCGAGGAAAAGATCGTTAGTTAGCACGTTAGGTAACATATTGTAAGGAGAAGCCATGCTGATGAGCATGCTATGAAGAGAGAGGGGGAAGCAAACGTGAACAGCAGGGAGAAATGTTGGGTTTGTTTCATATTTTATGTTCTGACACATTGCTCTTTTAAAAGCAGCTTCCAAAATTGCAAATAAGTAGGGGAAATATCCAAGGGGAGGAACAGGAGCCAGCTTGTTAAGAGGATATGGAAATCTGGTACTTCTGGGGAAACACTGAGCAGCAGAGAAATTCAAAACGTTAAAATGCTACCTCTAACCGTTATCAAATGCACAATGTAGAAACAAATGGCTTGTAATGTTTTCAAAGCTGTGATGGCACAAGGTGGGTATTTATCATCACATTGTATCCAGAACACATCTGGATACACATCTCTAGAATTCTTTTTAGGACTCTCCAGAATGTCTCCACTCAGATCTTCTAATCCCTTCAAGTCCTGGCACATTTTCCCTGGCAACCGCCACGGCCGATTCTGGATGGCATCTACTGAAATTTGCAGTCCCTTCCTCCACCAAATCATACCTCCAAAAGCCATTTCTATTGTTCTGGGCCAGCCCCTGGTCCTCCTAGCTAGGTCGTCACACGTAGCTACTCTTACATGCATGCTGGCACACACACACATACGCCCACCCCCCTTCAGCAGCAACAGGCCTCTAAGAGAAACACTCTCCCTCTCACCCATTTGCCTGTGCCGGGATCAGGTCTGTTAAAACTGAAGTTCTTGGAAGGGCCTATTTTGGCAGGTGAGACTCCTCAGTGATTGGTGGGGAACTCGCTGAAGAACTCATGGCAACATTCCAGACAGGAGCTGGCTCTAAACACCAGATGGGCCAAAGAGAGCAATGCTCGACCACGAGAGTCCAAAGCAAGTAAGAACCTTCCTGGTGGCTGTGCCTCTCCTCCATACTGCCCAACCCCAACACTGGAGAGAGATGAAAGCAAGGTTACAAGAAGGGAGAGGGGGTTGGGAGTGCCCTGAAAAAGGAGAGAAGAAATCTCACCAAGTAACCCTTTCCCCCACCCATTACACCCACTCTAGGTCTCTCTGACCCCATGGCCCATGCCTGTAGCCACTCTGCTACCCAGCTCTGCTCCCTGGGGCAACAGAGAATGAGTGTGGTCTCTCTTGCACATGGCAGATATAAGAAGATGTCTCCATTTTTCTGGTCAAAATACCCCACCTGTTTCAGCTCTTTCCTGGAAGAAATTGTTCCCACTTCTTTGCCATCCAGTTCACCTGCTTCTGACTGTCTCCTAGTTAATCAAGGCCCATTTGAACACGTGCCACCCAGCATGAACTCTGAGGGTCCAGAGAGTGGTCTGAGCAGTGCCAAGTATGGCAGAACCACTACCTCTGTTGTTCTGGACAACTGGAGTTTTCAGAGCATTCACAGGTCTTGCATTCCAGACTGCATGGATGCGACACTCCGAAATGTCTAAGCAGGCTAGGGGCCTTGGATCCACAGGTGTTCTTTGACCTTTGTCTTCTTCCCTAGTGGCGCCCTCCACAGTGACCTCTGGAACTAGTGTCCTATAAGTCAGGTTGCTCCATATGATTGGAAGGCCTCTATTTGGGTCACCTGAAGTAAACTTTATATACTTTACAACTATTAACAATGGATTTTGGTCTTGCAAAGATCTAGAATTACTTGACCAGAATGACAGGTGTATTGAATTTTTAATAAAGCACTCTGTTCATCTAACATTTATTTGTAGATTATGCGATTTAATAATGAGAAAGGCCACCATATATTGAGCCCTTATGGGCCATGCATTGTGCAATGCATTACATACACCACCATGCTTAATCCTCATAACAACTCTACAAGGTAGGTGCTATTAACATGCACATTTTAGAGATGAGAAAACAAAGGCTCAGAAAGATTAGGTGACTTGTCCCAAGTCACCCAGCTAGTAAGAGGCAGGACCAGCATTCAAACTCAAGTCATAACTACAGTGCTGTCTCCAAGTGTGAACCGAGCTCTCCTCCTACGTCCCAGACAGTCTCCAGAACACGGGGCCAATATTGCAGCACTGATCACAGTCTGCCCTGCGTTAGAACTTTTGCTAAAACTTTACTTACACATCGCTATTTTTGCTAAATTCATTTACGTATTTCTTTGCCAGCCTTGGTTATACGTAACAGGCTCTTCAGTTTAGAATTAAACATCTTACGAATGGAGTCTATTGTATTCTATTTCTTTTGACTCTCCATTAGTGCCTGGTATAAACTTTTTCCTGTAGTCTGGCCTCAGTAAATGTTACATTATTGACACACATGATATCAAAGAATGCACAGCATATAGGCAGATACATCCACATATCTACAGAATTTCCTAATCATTTTTTTTTACCACGTAAGGCATGAAAAAGTACACATCAAAGGTGATTTTCCAAATAAAGAAAGCAAAATTCAACCAACATTTATTTTGTGACTTCTAGATAGAAGAAGCTATAATAAAGAGAAGCTTCTAAACTTGAATAAGACTGGCTTCTGTCCTCTCTTATCTAGAAAGCGTGGCAGATGCTACTCCCCAAACTCGTAAGTACAGGGACCCTGTCACTTTTGGTTACCACCTTATTCCCAGTGGCTGGCACTGTACCTCGCCCCAAAGATGTTGCACAATAAATATGTGTTGTTGAATGCATTACTTTTTTTGAAAAACAACATTAAATTCCTACTGTGCACCAGGTACTATACAAAGTATTTTCACATAAATGGTTTAAATTAAACCTCAGAACAATATTATGTGGTATGTTTTCATATCTCTATTTATAGATATGAAGACTGAGGCTTCAAGCAAAGCTCTAATACAAAGCAGACTATGATCAATGCTGTAACGTTGGCACTGTGTTTTGGGACATAGGAGAAGGAGAGCTCAGTTCACACTTGGATGACATCCTGCTCCCAGTTGCCTTATTCTTGATCCATAAAAATCATCTGACCTTTTAGCGAGGACCAAGCTTGCTCTAAGTGCCCAACAGGATTTACCGACAGCTGTGAGTAGAGGCTCCTGGGCTGTGAAGCATCACTTCACCTGACTCATCTAGGATCATGGGCAGGAAGGGGGATGCCAATAATGCCTTGTGGGTTTTCACTTTATGAGGAGTCTAACTCACACTCATTAGAGGCAGATCTTCATGCCTCCCCACTTCCGACTGGGTTTTCTAGGAGGCTTGGTTCCCTTTGCAGGAGCAAACAACAACTAAGAAATAGCTGCATCAGGACATGGCACGTCCAAGGCAGTCCAAGGTTCAGAGCAGTGCTTCACGAACATGTATTGGTCTGGCAAGAGGAGCCGACTAAGATGGTCTTCTAAAGCCGAGTAATCCTGGAAGTTTACAGAGCACACTGACATGGAGAACCTGATCTGAGCGTCACCGTGCACCTCATGAGACAGAAATTCATCCCACTTCACAGATAAAGAAACTGGGCTTAGAACCTGGTAATGGCTGGTTGGCAATGGCTTGGCCAAGGTCACACAGTTAAAAGGATTAAAGCCAGAATTCAAACCCAGATCTTCAATCTCTAAAGCATATGCTTATTCGTCTTGCTTCATCATACTGGGCACAGACCAGCTGTTCTGTCTTAGATTATCCATCCGTTCATTCATTTTGCAAATAATTATCAAGTGCCTCTAATGTAAAGTTCTAACGGAAGAGAGATACAAATACTATTTAACAGGAAGCCAATATATTACAGCAAGATATCTATGGTGGATCAGGGGCTCAGGACTTGAAAATATCTTGTTTGTGTATGTATCCTTTTTTTTTATTATTTATTTTCCCCACCTTAAAAATGTAAGTTCTAACGACCTTGTCTATCTTGTTCAATGCATAGTCCTCCAGAGCCTGGAACGGTGTCAGGCACATAGCTGGTGGTGATGGTTGTGATGGAGTAAAGTAGCGTGATAGAGTAAAGTAGGGTGGTGGACAGGGGATCCTCCTCCAGGAAGGCCTCTGAGAAAATACAGCCCTTGAGCAGAGACTGAGCGCAATGAGGAAGCAAGGACTTTGAAGGTTCAGAGAGAGGGGACCACAAAGGAACAGGTCCTGAGGTGGGATCACGCATGACCTAGTTAAGGACTGGCAAGAAGGCCGGGTGGCTGGTGTGGAGTGACCAAGGGAGAGACAGTACAAAACGAAAGAGAAGACAGAGGCCAGCCAGGGAGAGTGTAGGGTTTGGAGTTAGAACAACTGGGTTTCAAATCCCAGCCCTGCCACTTACTAGCGATGTAATATTGGGATGGTTCCTGAACCTTCCAAAAGCCCTACCTCCCAGGTTCTCCAAAGATTAACTGAAATGATACAGGGGAAGCACTTAGCATCTTGGCCTTGTGGGGCATGGAAAGATGAGGAGAGCATGGTCTCATCCACCAGGAGCTGCCAGCTGAGTGATGGGGGCAGACAGTAACGGCGACGCCCAGCATTTAGTGAGTGTCCTCCCGTGCCAGTCACTCTGCTGTACATGTCTCATCTCTTCTCCTCACAGCAACTCTGAAACAGAGACTTGAACAACTCTGATTGGTAAGGAGGAAACTGAGTCTCATGGTAGCTGGGTAAAGTCACCGGCTAGTTGGTGGCAGAGCTGGGTCAGGTCTGTCTGCCTGAAAAGCTGCTTTGCTCTCACTGTGGCACGCTGCCTCACTAAGCCAGCGGGTAGCCAGGAGTACCTTCGTTATTATAATACAGTGCTGGGGAGCACAGAGAAGGGAGCTTCCAGCTTGGCCTGACTGCCTCACACGGCAGGGGTGGGGTGCATTTCAGCCCGTCCTTAAAGGATTTGGCATCTGCCAGACCAAGGAGGAAAGCAGGGCATTTCGGGCAAGAGGGCCGTGGTCACCGACAAAGGCACAGAGCGGGTTCTGGGAAAGGTGAAGAGTTCACTGCCCCGTGACTCCAGGCGTGGTGGGAGACAGGTGGGAGAGGCGTTAGCAGCAGACTGCAAAGGCCTCGCCCACCAGGCCAAGAAGCCTGCAGGCGGCTGGGAACCAGCGGTGACTTTGAAGCGGTGGGGGACTAACACGACGAGCTCCGTTTCCGAGGGACTGGATGAGAATGGGGAGTTCTCGTCTGATGCAATACCTGAAGAAGACGCGCCCGACTTATCAAGTGTCACTGGGTTTTAATAGGAGTTATTCATCCTCTGTCTCAACAGTCTTTCAGGACACTGTGCTGGGGCCTATTTTAGGAACTCACAGCTTTAGAAACACCACATGATAAGTTGACATGCCACACTCACAGCCACCAAGAGAGGACCAGGCCCCAGGTCCCTCAGGAGGTGCCAGAGAGCACCCCAGCCGCCCCTCCCCCCGGGCCCTGGTCATTACCAGTGGAACCACGCCAACGTGGCCTGCTCCTGTCGCCCCCGGCACCAGGGTGTGCTTTCCTCTTGATCATTCCCTCTCAGCCTCTCTCTCTCTCTCCCCTGGACTCCCACGGTGGAGACACATAGGATAGTGTGGAAAGTCTGGGCCCCAGGAGGAGGCAGCTGTGGCCTCCCCAGGGCGGCCTCAGGTCAGATGGTTGCCATGGCGACGCCACAGGCCCTGCCCCAAAGGCTGCTGGGTTCCAGGCATGGGCCCCTGTCCTGTCTCCAAGGGGCATCCCCACCCTGCCCCTGCTTTTATTCCTTCCCTCGCTCACCAAATATTGATTTAGCGCCGACTGTTGGCCAGGCTCTGAGGATCTGGTGATGAACATGGCAGGCAAGGTCCCTGTTCTCAGGGAGTTTATATTCTGTGGCCAAGACGGACAAAAACAAATAAGCAGAACGCAATGAGCGTTAAGAAGACAATGAAGCCATGGAATGGGATAGAGATAGGGGTGCTGTTTTAGGTAGCAGGATGCTGCAGGCCTCTTGGAGGAGGTGACGTTGCAGCAGGACGTGCAAAGGCCTGAGGTGGAAGTGGCCTGGAGTGTGTGGGGAAGCGCCAGGAAACCAGTGTGGTGGAGGAAAGGGAGGAAGGGGGAGAGAGAGCAGTAGGAAATAGGTCTGCAAGTCAGGAAGGGCCCAGCATCTGCAGAGACTTCACATTTATTCCAAGTGTGCTAAGAAGCTGTTGGAGGGCTCTACACAGGTGACGTGAACTGCACAGCTCAGAAAGGGTAGCCTACTAGGAGATTTACACTCATTCACCCCACTATTTGTTTATCAACTATTTGTGGGGAACCGTGTCCCCAGCACTGAGCCATCCAGTAGGGACGTCACAGTGAACCAGACAGACGCAGCTTTTGTCTTCGTGGAAGGTTAGAGTTTAGTGTGGGAGTCAGCTATTAAATAATTACACAGAGATGTAATTACCAAGAAAGCCACAGGAGAGGAAAAAAAGGAGGTCTGACCTAATTTGTGAGAGTCAGGGAAGCTTCTCGGAGGAAATAGCATTAAACCGACAGCTAAAGAATGAGAAGGCATAACGTTACTACCCCAGGTAAAGAGGGAGGGAGAAGTGTTCCTGACAGAAGGAACAGCATGTGCAAAGGCCCTGAAGCTGGCAGAAGAAAGATACATTCAAGAAAGTGACAAGCATCCCGAGTGTAAACGCACATATTCATTCAGGTATTAATTCAACATGTGTTTATTGAGACTATCCTGTTGACTAGGACTCTGTAAGAAGCTGTGGGGCATGCCTCTGCCCTCAGGGCTGGGTTAAGGAGTCTGGGTTTTATTCAGTCAGTGATTGGGAACCGCTAAGAGTTTTTTAGTAGGATGTGGCATAAGCAAAGCAGTTCTGGGGGCAGCTCCATCTGGTGCTGCTAAACCCAATCTTAGAGGGGAGAGAACGGGAAGCAGGAGGCCATGGAGTAGGGTGACCATATCACTTATCCAAACCTCGACACTTTTGAGATTGAAAAGCAGCATCATTAATAATTTTGTCAGGACCACATATGTAAACCAGGATTGTCCCAGGTGAACAGGACTTAATGGTCCTCCTCAGTAGGAGGCCATTGTGATAATCTAATTAAGCCTTAGAGGCTTGAACTAGAACAGATGCAGTGAGAGGAGAAAAGATAAGAACTCTGTCCTCTTTCCAGCTAACTGTATGCACTCCTCTAGCCAATCCATATGGCCAGTGTCCCCACGTCTCTTCCTCATCAGCTGGAGTCTCATGCTGGCATAATGCAGGTGAGTCAAGGTGACATTAATGACATCGGGATTGTGGCCTTCCAGTACAAGCTCCATCATTTTCATCAACATCATTATCAAAGCAATGACTTGCCCAAGGTCACACAGCCAGTTAGCAGCTGAGCCAGGATTTGAATTTGACTCTACACAAACATTAACTTCTAATACCCACAATTATATATTCTTTCAAGTCTGATTGCGAGTACTAAGTTGTGTCTAACAGAATACCAAACACACAATATGTGCTCAATAATGTTACTGCCCTTTCTCAATTTAGGAAAACTCAATATATAAAACTCTAAAGTGGGCAAAGAAATTATTAAGGCATCCTTATTCGCAATATACAAGAATTAACGAGGAAACCCCGAGGGTGCACCGATGTGGTTGGTTCACAGATCATGAACTCACCAGCAGTCCCCGGAGACTAGAGAAAATCAAAGCTCAGGTATTCGGTGCCATCTCCTGTCGAAGACAGAGTCATTGTAAAAGCAGATCTCTGCTCTGAAAATATCCCTGGGAATGCCAGAGTTAATGTACGTAATTGCATAATCAGGTCGTAAAAATTTCATTCCCCCTCTACTTTTCGGGTGGAGCATACCTATTACTACCTAATGTCAGCAGACTTTTTCTTCGTTTCTATTTCTATTATTACAATATTATTAAAACACATAAAAATCTGAGAAAGGTTACTGGAGCCAAGGCTAATCACCGTGCCCAGCATGTGATATTATTTGATTCTTGACATCATTGCGTTTTCTAGGTTTTTTTTTTTTCCCACCCCCTCCGCATTTCTTCTCACCCCCTCCGTTAGGGGATGTGATCCCCCTCAAAACCTGAGGAGTCACGCAACCCTGGCTGCAGGACCCGAACAGACTTCAAACTAGCCTGAATTTTTCAGATAAATCTCCAAAACATCCTTCTCTGAGGTAAAACGCTTTTTTCTTTCCTGTGTTAACCTATCGTAGAAATTATTTTTTTAAATGTTGAAAAGAGAAACATATTTGCCCACAATCCTTCCCTTTCAGCGTGAATTAGTTGTCCTTTTTCTGTGTTGCTCCACCTCACGTCCACATGTGCACATATGTGAACTGACCCCCAGTGAACATACGATTTCTATTCCTTTTTCTCTTAACATTCTGTCACAAAGATTTTTCCTATGTTGCTACGGTCTTCATATACATCAGTGTTTAACAGATGCCCACTGTTCCATTGAGTTAATGTTCCTATTTTTTATAACGTTTTAATGAACAACTTGGTGCATATCATCTTTTCTCTCTTTGGAATCATGTCCTGAGAATCACCTAGGAGAAGAAAAAGTAAGTACGTGGGCTTAGTAACTTAGCTACAAATGAACGGTCTGAATTCCAGCCTTAGCACTTCCTAGTTGAATGACTTTAGGCAAAGTCTCTAAACCTCAGTGTCGCCTTGTGTAAAATGTGGATAATAATCTGCCTCCCTCATCTTAGCGGTGAGATTTCCATGAACAAATGCATGGAAGGCACTTAGCATAGTGCCCAGCATGGAGCAATTTCTAGACACATGGAACCACTATGATTCCCAGGTACCTGTTTGTGACACAGGCACTTTTTATGTTTGTTTTAATGACAGTGTAGTAAAGAACGTGGACTGTGGAGCTCAACTGCCAGGTTCAAGTCTGACTTCGCTGTATGACCTTGGGTGAGTGTCTCAACCTCCTTGAGTCTCCGATATTTTATCTGCAAAATGGGGATGGTAATAATAGCACCTCATGGAGTTTGTATGAGAATTAAGTGAATTAGGCACATAAAGTGCTACATGGTAAGCACTACAAGTCTTAGCTATTATAATTTTTATATCAACCCAACCCCAAGCCTTCCCACTTTAGTCCCTTTCTGTTATCACTCTTTCTGTTTGACTTTTGGATCTCTTGGTGCAGTGAAAAGAACACGGCCTTGGAAGCCAGAAGGACACTAATTGTAGTCCTCCCCTTCCAAGTGACTAAGTAAACTCTGCAACCGCAGGCAATTACTTAACCTCATGGGTCTCAATTTCCTTCCCATATAAAAAAAAATCTACTCCATGAGGTTATTACGAGGATTAGGAGAAATAATATAAGCTCCTTAAGAGCTGACTGTACCTTATTCCCTGCACGTAGGACGGTGCTTGGCACAGAACAGCAGATCAACGAGGAAATGGGGAGAAAAGAATAGAGAGAAGGGAGGGAAAGAAATGAACGAATGAAGCACCAACACCATGCCTGGCACCTGGTACGGGCTCAAAAGAGTGTCCATTCATCTGCAGTTAATTTATCACGTACTTGTTCGCATGGAGCCTTGAGCCAGCCTTCCTAGAAAGCAAGCAAAGACATGCAGCATCCTTCGTAATAGGAAGGATGAACTGACATATCTTAAGTACATATTTATCGAGCACTGACTTGTGCAAGACACTCTAGTAGATGCTTTGCACCAAACACAGATAATAATGACACAGGTGGAAATCTTGAGAAACGAAAGAAGCAGCATCAAGTAAACATATAAAATGAGGATGGAAAGTGTGTACGAGCACCTTAGATCCATGTGGGTAAGTGTGCCAGGAGGCAAAGTTAGAGAGTCAGAACTCTACGTGGAAGGGAAACCACCAGCCCCTTCCTTACGACTATATGTTCTTAATTGGTGTGGAAGTGGCCTGGTTTAAAGAAAGCAGGATCAGCTTTGGTGCCATAACAAACCTCAATATGGACATTCTCTCGCTATACAAACCCATGCACGTGACAGAATCCCCCTGAGTGCCAGCTTCACTAAGTAGAAAATGGGAATGATCCCACCTAGCTCACAGGTTTATGAGGTCATGTATTGCAAAGACTGAACACAGTGGAAGTGTTGTACAAAATTTGTTTTCTTCTCCTATGCAGTCCTCGTGTGTGGAGTAGGGGGACAGGGAGAAGGCGGGTCTTGGAAGCTGCTAGGGGAACACAGGAGAAGCACTCAAAGCACCTTCTGTTTATTGAGCATTTACAACGTGCCAAGGCCCTGTACTGATCCCTTTACATGCATGACTTCATTTAATCCTCACAATACCCTATAAGGTGGGTACTATGCATGGCCCCATGTTACTGACAAGCAAATTGAGGCTCAGAGAGGTTACATAACTTGCTGAGTTCACATATCCAGCCCGTGGCAAAGCCAATTCTCACCTAGCCTGCGGGCTTCCAGAGCCAGAGCTCTTAACGATTGCATCAATGATTGCAAACGCCCTGCTATTAATGATTGTAGCAGTGATTGCAAACTGTCACCTGCTATGCAAATGGAAAGTGCTGTTATTTTAACACCAAGGTTTTTATGCTGAACCTATTATAAGGCAAATCATGTGTGCAAGTAAATAGATACGAAGCCCTTGATGATGTGTGTGAGATGTCAAATTTGCCAAAGTAACTGGCAGGCGGGGGATACCGACCCAGAGGTGGTGCCAGGTTGAATTCAGAGGCTCCGAGAATGATTTGGGATGGAGGCACACATTGCGTGAAGGCACTACTGCAGGAAGGAGCTCCCGTGGGCGTCCTCAGTCAACAGCCTGCTGCCAAAGTCACGTCAAGGTGCCCGTGGCAGCCAGACACCCACTGACACCCGTGACAGGGTGCTCCAAAGCACTGCAGTGTGAGCTGCTGTCTCCCACCAGGATTAGGGATGACTTGACCTCCTGAACCTCTTTCTGTACCAGAGGAGGTGAGCTAGAATGGACATCTCTAAGGTCTTCCTTGTAGCTCCAGGTTTTAGGAGGCAGCCTGGCTTTGAAATCAAAATAATCTGTGTTCAAATCCTGGTTGACACTAGCCGTTTGTCCTGGACATGTTAACTAGGCTCTCTGAATCTCAGTTTTCTCATCTGTCAAATGGGGATAATAATACTACAGGTTTGGTACGAGAATTAAACGAGGTAACATGCATAAGCATTTAGCACAGTGCCTGGAAAAGATTATAAATTTTATTAATCTACTGCACAATTTCAGACAGGGAGTCACTTTATAAAAAAAGTAATTAATAATTTTGAAAATAACTCATTAAGTCAGCCTGCCGTCAATGAATGATTTCAATGCAGTTTCCTCCTTCCTTTCCATCCTCCCTCCATCTCTTCCTTCCTTCCTTCCTCCTTTCCTCCCCGCTTCCTTCATTCTTTCCTTCTCAAAAATGATCTGTGTATCAACATACAGCTTTGGTGTTTACATTTCTCTCTCTCTCTTTTTTTTTTTTTAGTATCTCTCAATACCAAGAAAAATTCTGAGCAAAACACAGACCCATAGGGAATCCTTTTCTTAGGATCCTAATCTCTTGGATCCCTCTGGACCCCTGTACCCTGCAGGCTTTCTTGGCTGTGCCCTGGGCTCATCCAGCCTCTGCCTGGAGCTCATACGCGGGGCCAGGTCTGGGCGGGCAGCTGTTCCCACTCCCAGCGCCTCCCCAGCTGTGCCCCGTGAGAGAGCCGACATGGAGAACACTCTGCAGCCTGGGCACCCAGAGGAAACCCCAACGAAGCAGCGAAATAATTCATTCTTCTAATCACAGCAAAGTTTTCAAACTTTAAAACGGAGCCTTGATTAGAAGAAAAGCTGTGTTTTTTTTTTTCAAAACGCCTGGCATTTCTGAAAAGGTCCCCTACCCAAACCACAGCAACCTCAAAAACTCTGCCCACCGAGTTGAAAATAAAAGTTCATGGAGACCAAAGGCCCTCTCACAACAACCGCTCAACACTTTAGAAAGCTTCTTTCCAATGCTTAAAAGTTTTCACGATTTAACTGAGGGCCTCAAGCCCTCTGGAACCTTTCTTCCTTGTAAACTCCCAGGGCTGTCTCAGCCAGTATTATTTATTTCCTAGGACGTCAAACAATGTTTTACGAAGAAACTATTTTGCTCTTGCAAAAGGAGTCCTCAAGAAAAAGAAATAAAACTCTTAGAAACAGAAATTTTAGCCTTTTTAGTAGTCATATAAGAATGATACAAAATTAGTTGATTTTCTTTTTGGTGGAGGAAGAACTTATAGACGCACCCTAATTCTTCCCTCACTCTAGATTTATTAACTGAACACCACAAAGAAAACACGGCAAAATGTTTAAGGAATCAATCAATTCCATCATAAATAGGTTTGAGTTTATGCCATGGGCCCAATTCTGGAACTTGATAAAATCTTAATAATTTCAATAGGAACTTGGCCTACTCATAAGCATTTAGAATCAGTACACAAATTATAAATACATGTATGAGTACCCCAAATTTAGACTAATCCTCCAGAAAAAGATGCTGTGGAACTCAAAACATCACTTGTGCTCATTTTTTTTAAATTACAAATTCTATACTTGTAACATTCAAAGAAACACTTCCTTCTTCAAAAGTCTAATATTAGCTAGAAATAATTTCACAGCAGTCACAAGATTCAAAACAAACACGTTGACAAATTTTCTTCACGAGATGCATTTGTGCCTCAAAAATTAGATGCTGGCAGTGTAATTAGGAATCTCTAATCACTCTTTAGGTTATTCAAATAGTTCAAAATCTAGCTTAAGAGTAGTTCACTTGGGTTGACAGTGCATTTTCTCCAACATGATGGATTCAGGGAATCAATGCTTATGAAGTGGTAATTCTCCATCCTGATTAAATAAAAATCCACTATATTCATCTCACTTAGGCTGCATCTAAACAAGGCGGACCTTTCGCACAACTGGGTAGTCAGAAAACACACAGGAGACAAGGCACTAACTTACCTTCAGTGGGTCGCAGCCTTCTCAAAGGCTTTCCTATTATCACTTTAAATTAAAACAAAACAATCACAACAATACAAACCCAACATGTCCAGGTTCACCTGTCTACTAAGTAGACAGTACTAAGTACTGATTGCTCAGAGGCAGATTATACTTTCACGTTTTATTGAGGACTAACCAACCACAAAAGTGGAAACTATATATATATTTTAAAGTAATTCTGCTCTAAAGATCAGATCTGATACAACAGAAACTATATAGTCTACTGGCACAGGTCGATCCAGCCCTATTTGCCTAAATTTTGACCATAATCAACTGAAAACATAACGGCTGAATTGAATTCTTTCCTGCTTTTTATGATCCTCTCAAAGAAAGCTGTTAACATTTCAAAAACTCAAAAACCAAAATGCAGGTAAAAATCAAAATTATAAAGACAGAAACAGAACAAATGGACATTTTCCCCCTTCATTGAAAAAATATATATATACAAGAAAGGCAAAAGAACTAAACTCTTGATGTGTATTCTTCTAAAAGGAATTTCAGAGAATGGCTCATTTGAAACTGAGTTTTCCACTTCCTGAAAATCAAGTGTAAAATGGTTTAGTCTTTAACACAGTGATGTCTACAAATGTAAAGGGCGGGGGGAATGTGGGCCCTCACATTTCAGAACTGGAAGGGCATTGGGTGTTCGTGGGGGCCCTCCATCAGAGGTGTGCAGCATATGTCTTCTCTGAGTGCTCCATGGAACTCTCTTCCAGGATTCAAATTCCAATCAACAGGAGCTGTCTCTACAAAGACACATTTTCCACTTCCTCCAACAGACTAGAAAATGCAAGGATGAAATCACGGCAAACAGGAGCACACAAAATGCCTTCTTCATGGGAACCGTAGAGAAATGAAAATGAAATTAATCCCTCAGCCGAAATCCTTTAGAAAAGAATGATTTATCTTGACATTAGATCTGAGGCTGTGGCTACATAGTACGGAAAACATCTAGATATGCTGAAACAGTCTAAATTTTTTTCAGGATTCTTATCCTCCTTTTCCAGCTATACACCTAGGATTGGGCATAGGAAGACAGATAATTATTTTTGATAATAAGATCTGCCACTTACTGGGCAATTTCTAGGAGCCAGGCTTAACATAACGTGCACAATCTCTTTATAATCTCTTAACAACACTAAGAAGGTAAGGAGTAGATGTTTTCACAAAGAAGGAAATTGAGGCTTAGAGAAGTTAGGTCATTTGCCCTGGGTCACACAGCTAGAAAGTGACCGAGCTGGGATTTAAACCTTCTGTCTGTCTGTCTGACGGCAAAGCCCACGTTCTTTTCGCTGTCACACCACATTCACCTGAAGTCATATGTTAACACATATCTGTGAATGACTTCTAGCTGCAATAGATTGTTTGTTAAATTACCTAAAGCACCAAATATTATCACATTACTTAACGGTTTTTGCCTCATTAGTTTCCTCTTACTGAGGGATGTCTGTATGTGAGCCTGAACAAAGCCTTGACATTCTCAGAGGCAAAGCAAATGTTAACTAAATTTCAAATGAATCCCAAAGAAGTAGTAAAGATATGAATGCTTTATGTTCCTATTTTTGCCAACAATAATTTAAAATTTCATCTCCACAGTTTAAAGGCCTATCCTAACACTTTCACATGAGAAGAAAATAGCATGGTTACGCTAAAATGATATATGCTTTATTGGACATGCTTTCCGCCACGACCCTCTCCCTCACTAAAACAAAAAAGAAGCAAAAGTCAGTACAGCCTTGTGACTAAGAGTGTGGATCACATGTAGGTTAGGCCATGTACCTCCTTCATGGATATCCTTTCTCTGCCTCAGTTTCCTGTTGCATAATATGGAGTGGATTATAATGGTGCTCATAACATATATTTTTAAATACAACTAATAATGCATTTAAAGTGCTTAGTACATACCTGGCAGATGAAAAGCGTTTAATAAACATTAGCTTTAAAAATACAAGTAAAAAGCTGGATTTATTGCTTGCATTCTGCCTCGGGAAAGTTAGGCACACACAATTAAGATCAATCTTGCTTCCCATGCGATAGAGGTATGCCTTACCAGCCCATCTTCCAGAGCTCAGAAACTCATCAAACATCTCAGCTTCTAGCTTGATTTTTGTCTTTAACTTGTTGATTTCTCCATTTAAACTGTGAATAATAACAGTTCCTTCTTTATAGGGTGGTTGTGAGCATTACATAGACAATGCATTTGAATAAAAATGCTTAGCAAAGTGAAGACATAGAGTAAGTATTGGATATATGTTATCTATTACCACTTCCGCATATCATATTCACAACAGCCCTATCAGATGGTTGTATCAGTTCCACAAGAAAATTGAGGCTTAGCAATATTAAGCTTCCAGACCAAAGGATGCAGCTTTATGTGGCAGAAAGGCACCCTATGAAAGGTAGCAACCTTTCCATCACCATGCTCCCTATCTTCATTATTCTAAATAGCATTTTTTTCCCTTATATTGCTTATCACTCACTGAAATGATAGATTTTTAAGTTTACTTGTTTGTCTAGAATGTATGCTCCAAGGAGCAGAGATGGCATTTTTGTAAAGCCCAGCATCTAGCAGAGTGCCAGGCACATAGAAAACACATAGTATTCTTGAATGAATGAATGGATGGATGGAGCAAGCCAAAATTTCTCTTTCCAAAATCTATACTGGACCACTATGACACACTGCCTTCCAACACTGCCATCATTTAAAATCCTGTTCAAATGCAGAATCATATGACTACTTCAGAGAGGTTTTCTCCGGAGCCCAAAGACGACAACATTCCATGATTCTCCACTCTCATCCACACGTTTCCCTTCTCACCAAGCGGGATTCAAACCCATCTCAAGGCCAGAGTCATAACCAAGCCCTGGCAGGGTGGCACCCTAGCCGCATCCAGATGGAGTGGGCCGGGTGGGGTGAGGGAACAGGCTTCCCCAGTCTGGTCTCCAATCTAGCTCTGCTATATACAAGTTGTGACCCCAGGTAAGTTCTAGGCCCTCTTTCATCCTAAAAAGGGACAATACAGAATTGTAAGGCTTAAATGGCTAACATGTGAAAAAGTGCCTGTTACGGGATGACATGTGGGGGGTACTGGACAAGAGAGCGCATCCTTTCCTCTAGGCTCCAAGAGGATGCTATTTTTATGTCCCTTGGAGCACTCACCACTCTCAATGTGTCCACACCCTCTCTCATCAAACACATTCTAAAGTCCCTGACAGCAAGGACTGTGGCCTTGTTCATCTCCAGGGTCTGCCACCCAACAGGTGCTGAGTGAGTGAGACTGAACAAAACTTCAGATAAATTAACCCAAAGTATTTTTTTAACTTCTCCTGACACTTCCAAATAATCTGTTTTTGAGTCCATTCTCTCTCCCCTAAACCTTAACAAAATTGCAAAGATATATAAAATAGCATGGAAGGGATAAAAACATCATAAGGGATTTCCCACATTTTCCATCCCACAGAGCCTTGGAGCCCTGGAGGGGTAGCAGAAGAGTGTCCCGTGTGACCTGTAGAACATGTAGGGTGGGCTCTCAGGGGCCTATGCCAGTAGAGGCCAGCCACCTGGCATCCCAACCTGTGATGTCACCATTTTATACCTTCTCAGCCTTTTTGGCAAAGACACTGTGGCAAACCACCACAACAACTTGACTTAGAATCACCATCTTACAGTGTTGGAAACAGAAGAGAAACCCCATGCTTGATGCAGGTCACAATAATATCTCTCTCTCGAGACACTTGTGAGGATCAACGACCATAAAACTACTTTGTAAACAAAGTACCAGGCAGATTTCACATATATGCCAGAAGCCATACACGGATCCAGGCATGTAACTGAGTGGTAGAAGTTTAGATAGACCACATCGATCTTTACTTCCAATCCATTCATTTGCAAATGAGACAACAGAGTCTCAAGGAGAAGGGAAGGGCTCCTCAGCCCCAATTATCATCAGGAGAGGTGGAGAGGTGTGAGAAGAGCCTCACCTCTTTCTAAATTCTTGAACAAGGGAGGACAAAGTTTGGTTTTCCTTTGACGGCAACATTTCGCCACACTGGCCAGTGTGCATTCCTCTCCAACATACGTGAGGGTCTGTGATGCTGGCTTGATCATCTAGAGGTATTTCAGTATTTTCCAAATTGACATTGGGTACAGCTCCATAAAATCTAGTGTCCTAAGGAATGCACCTCAGGTATAATTCAGAAAGGAAACTATAGGCTTTTAAAAAGTGGTTATCCAAGGTTCTTCTTGACTCTTAAAATCCTAAATGACTCGTAAGAATATTTCAGTATATTATTAGTTTGGGGAGAGATTCACTAATTGTGCAGTGGATCATAGTTCAGCTAGTGGTAACCAGCTCACATATCACTTCCTGGATTCTATAGTAAAGAGGGATATGTCTAATTTGTCAGAGAATCCCAAACTGTAAGCTGTCTAACCCTTCATTTCACAGGCAACGAAAATTAATCTTGGAAAGGCTAGAAGATTTACCTAAGAAACATTACAAGTGGCTGAGTCGGAATTATAACTCAGAGCTTTTCCCACCGCGCAAAGGAGAAAAAAAATCAGATAGGATCTCCTTTCTTCTCCCCCAAGCACCAAGATTTCTGACCAGGCACCTCATTCTCTTCTCTTTCCCGCCTTATTCTAACCCCTCACCCTTTCAGATACGGTTTGAGAAGGGGGGTGAGAAATTCATCCCGGGCGACCCACGGGTCGTGGGGAAGAAAAGCCAGAACCTTTCACGTTGGTGAGCCTGTGGCTCGTGGGGGAGGCGGGCGCACTGCCCAGCTGGCGCCTAACCTCGGGATGGGGAGGGAGGCTGGAAGAGAACCCGGAGACGAGGGGTGGGAGGGAGGGCGCGCAGGCGGGCTGAGAAAAGGTGTAGCTGCTGGAGAGAAATTAGAGACCTCGGCGCCTCTGGGAAGCAGGATGGTCCAGCTCTCACACAGCGGCGGGGAGGCCCCGTGCAAACTCCTCTCTCTTCCTCGCACTCGGCCCTTTGTTGTCGGTCTCTGCCTCTGGCTCCCGCTCATGCCCTCCGGTCCCCCGCCTCCCTGAAGTCACCCCAACTGCACTCATAATATTTTGCTTTGCGCCGGGTCTGTTTTCCACCACCAACTTCCAGCAGTCTCCATGGCGACGCGATGGGGAGGGGGGCGGGTCGGGCTATGGAAATCCCAGGGCCTAGCCGCCGGGCGGCCCCTGCAAACTTTTCCGGGTCTCTGGGTCCTGCAGGCCTGGTGGGAAACCGCGCTGTCCCGGGCCACCGCACGGAGACGCGTGCGGGGCACCCCCGGCCCGGCCTGCGTGCAGTGTCCGCGCTGGCTAGGGCTGCAGCCACCCGGCCTGGGGAGCCACTTGACCCTACTGCCAAACCCAGACGCTGGCGCTTGGCAGGTGGCGAGAGTGGGGGCGTGCACGTCCCCCTCGCTTGCCACACACACACAAACACAGGCCCGCGGAGGGCGAGACGGTCTGATTTGGGCGCGAGGCCAAAGCTCAGACCCCCATCCCCTTACTCCCGCGAGCCGGCAGACCGGGTCTCAGGGCTGGAGAAGGCGGCTCCTTTCCTAGGGCCACGGCTGGGAGAGGATGGAGAAGGCTGGGGCCCGTTCCCACTCGGGCGTTCTCAGCCCCGTCGGACCCGCGCCAAAGCCCCGGGATGTCCCCACCTGGGGGCCCACTAAGCCAGGTGGGGCCTTGTGCTGAGCCGGGAGCCTGTAGACCAGCGTGCCTTCCCGCCGTTGCGGTCCGGGGTGCTTAAATCCGGCTCCAGGGGTACTCTGGCCGCCCCAGCTCTGGATTCTGGAGGTAGGGGCGGAAAGTGGGTAGAGGCAGAGGTTTCCAGTTCTGGCTCGGCAGCGCCCCTCTCTAACACGCCTTCCCTTTTAACAAGAAGCAACCCTTCTGTTGCGTAAGCGACCAACCTGGCTTGGGCCCACTTTGCACGAGTTCTCGGTGGCCCCAAATTCTACCTACTTTCCCTCCTCGTTCTCGAATTTCCGCGTACCTTGAGTAACTGAGCAACGCTCGCCTGGGAAGGGCAGCCCGGATTGGACCCATAGGTCATAAACAAGCAGCCGTCGCTGTTGGCCCGCGTGGGTAGGGCGAGCCACGCGGGGCTCTGCGCTCGCGATTGCGCGGCGTGGGGCTGCGGCGCCGGCCGGGAGGGACGCGCTCGCGCCCCAACTGCGAACTGCTTACCGGCGGGATCGCCCCTCGACGGCCCCACGCGCGCGCCTGTGGCCTTCGCCGTCTGCCCGAGCTCCGCGGCGCCGCCAGCCTCCTGGGAGAGGGGCTCTGATTTATCGCGCTCGGCGGCGAGCTAGCCGAGGGCCCGGAAGGCGCGCGCCGGCTCCCCGGCCTCCCCCGACGGGGCCATTGTCCTAGACCCACACTTGTTGAGTATTTTGGAAAAACTCGAGGAATATATTACCGGCCCGGTGCGCGGAACAAAGGGGCGCGTTTCCGCAGGTCACGCTGAAGTGGCCCCAAGGCAGACCACTAGGGCCTGGGCCCCTGCAAACCTGTTCTCCCGGGCCCGAGGCACTTTGCGGGGATTTTTCCTTTTAAGAGTAGGGGACGGAGGCCCAGCTCGCCAGCCTCTCTGATCCTGGACGCTCCCGACTTTGCCCCAGCACTTGCTGCGATCGATAGTTCGAGGCCTTTCGGAGTGAAATAATAATAATAATAATATTCGTGGTTCTGGTCGCGCGCAATCTGCTGTAAAAGGAGCAGAATCGAACTACTCCATGGAGCACTAGTCTCAGCAAGCCGGGGAGAAAGGACCTTTACATAACAAGGGAAACTCAGAAGAAAAGCTAATTGGATTAAGTTCTCTGGAAGGGAGGTGAGGGGAGGCTCCTGGACCGGACCGCGCCGAGCTGCACTTGCCTAGTCGTCGGTTTTGCAAGCCTGAGCGAAATGTCACCTGGGGCGCCTCATGTCATTTCTTCACGCTGCCATTTCCCAAAACTTTTTAATTTGAGTTCAGGATGGCGATCTAGGGATGTCTCAGATTTTCGACAATGGGAGAGGAGTGGATGGGGAAAAGATTTCGGTTTCAGAACTCTGTTTGGGGTGTTTGCAGGTGCCTCCACGACCACCAGCTACATGGAGAACAGAAAACAGAACGTTTCCACAGCCTCACAGCTCTCCCCAGAACGCACCGAGAAGCTCCTGTCGTGTGGAGGGGGCGGCTAAAACCCCCAGCTGGACCACGGCGGGTATGGGGTGCGGGGAGACCCCAAGTCCCTGCGTGGGCCCCTTGCAAATATTTGGCCACAAACAATGCAGACATGGGTTTAATTTTGTTCGAGGATATTCGCCTCTAAAGTTGGGGTGCTCGGGAGATGCGTAGTGGCGCAAGCACTTGACACAAAAATAAGGAGGGGGGCTCTTTTCCCTCTCTGGGTGCCTTCTTTAGCGCCAGCGGAGAGGACCCCAGGGCCCGCCGCGCACCCACAGCTGGGCGCGCGCGGCAGGCAACGCCTCTCCTTGCCTTCGTTTGTCATTGCATATAGTAAGGAGGACTGCGGGGCTCAGACTTTCCCCACTCCCAGGGGCCCACACTCACTCGGGAGAGCGCAATACGAGAGGGACTTGGTTCTTGGTTTCAGAGATACACAACTACCCTGGAAAACTGAAGATGCCCCTGGCCAGCGGGGGTGGGTGTGCCGGCCACTAGGGCCTCGGCAGAAGCCTGGAGGAGCTGGAAATCTTTCTGCGGGGACCAAGGAAACACCATCTGGGGCGATGCCTGGATGACCCATACCCCCACCCTACATCCATTTCCAGCCTGCTTCGGGGTGAAGGAAGCATTCCCTGGGTGGGGAAACATTCGTGTGTTTTTTGTGTATTTGCTCAGAGAAGGGACGCGTGTGTGTTAGGGGATGGCAGAGGCTGGAAGCACTTGTTGCTCCGGGCTGCAAAGCCCAGCAGCGGATGCTCCCAGGCATCCTCCCAAGCATCTCGTCAAGCTGCTGCCTGGGCCCAGGCTGCGCTCAGCGCCCTATTTCTGCCTCTCCCAACCCCTTCTCCCCAAGAAACCCCGAGCCTGCAGCCGAGCCCGGTTAGGAGTGGACTGATTGGGAGACTGCGGCTGGGGGAGGAGGTGAACTTGCACAGAACTTCTTTCACCTAGAAGGGACGTAGGGAGCATTAACTCAGATCTAGAAGTTTGGCGGCTCTTCAAAGGTGTTAGAAATGGGAGGGGGCGAAGGCTCTACTGGAGAAAGAAGGGAGATGCCGGGCTTTTTCGTTGTAAGAGATTCCTTGGCTTCCTTCCTCCGTTGTTACGGACGGCCGCGACCTCAAAACCTGACGTCCATAGACAACAGCCCCCAAAGTGCCGAGCAGTTTACAGACCCTGACGCCAGGCCTCGCCGGCCGCGATGCGTCCTGCCCTCCCTCCAGCAGAGCTGCAGCCCCGGAGCGGAGCGCGTCGTCCAGTGCCCCTTCAGGACAGGGAGATTACACCCCGCCTCGGACGGCCTGGGACTCCCACCTCCAGGCCGGGTGCGGATTCCCCAGGACCACCGGGTTCGCCGCCGCCACTCCCTCCAGCTGCGCGTCTCCACCAGTGGGAGCCTTGGTCCCCACCTCCCAGGCGCTGTGGGAAGCCGTCGCCCTCCCCCGCCTCTGGGGCGTTCCGCTCGGCTTCCCGGCCCTAGCCACCAGCCCCCGAGAGCACCGCTATTCTGGGACCCCCAGACCTGGAGGAGGAGCCGGGCCGGGGAGGGGGCGGTCGGCTCGCAAATGTTCTGTAAGTGGCACCTCGAGCTCGCCGCGAACCAGCGAATCTCTACGTAACTCTGTCCAGGGCAAGCGAAAGCGCGCTCCTCAGCGCGCGCGCACACACACATTTACACACACAATCACACACACTTACACATACTCACACACACTTCCACGCATCCACTTAATACACATCGCACATCGCGCCTGATTGAAAACTTCTGCACGCTCTGCGTTATTTCCTGGGTTTCCACTGTCAAGTTGACCCGTCTGAACTTTTTGCAACTCTTTCTGAAGTTCCCCTTCTCCCTTTTCTCTCCCTCCCAATGTCTCCCCCCACCCCCCACCAGTAGGACTAACCTGTGGAATCCATGTCGGGTTCCTCCAGTAACCCACAATGCATGCTCTTCCCATGGACAGCACAGGCGCCCCCCAAAAGTCCTGATGTTTGGGGATCCCCTGTGCTAGAGATGCCCAGGGAGGAAGGGAATGAGGAGGGGAGAAGGTGAGAGACACGCGGAGAGTGCAAGGGCAGAAGGATAAAAGAGGAAAGGAAAAGAAAGAAAGAGAAAGAAGAGGAGAGGGGAGAGAGAGAGAGAGAGAGGAGAGAGCGCAGAGAAGGGGGAGAGAGAAAGAGCGAGCGAGCGAGGGGACACTCAGTAATCCAGCCGGGCAAAGCCAAACCCGTCAAAATGTTTGCGGATGTTTCATGGGAAAAAGCATCATTTTATAGGAGCCCCGATGGGAGCAATGTCATTGATAGGCCAGCCGGCCTGATGAATGGCCGCTCGTCAGATGGGGCCGTGGCGAGGCGCACTGTGAAGCCCATTGTGGGCCTGTTTTGAATAAGAAAAGCCGCCTCCGAAAAGGGGGGCTCAGAGCGACGCAATCCCAGCCCTCCGACTTCCCCCTTCTATTATAGCATTAGCAACGTTTTTCTTATTTAAAGTTCCAGAGGCCTTCTCCAGCCTTCGCCCGGCACTCATTATAGGCGAAATCAAAATTGGCTTAGATGTGGCCCCCTCCCCACCCCTCCCCCGATCGGGCACAGGCATGGGGGGGGTGGACAGGGGACTCCGGGGAGCCTGAGGAGTCGCCTACGCGGCCACGAGTGGGCCCCATTCCTGTCCCTGTCCTCTTATGCCCAACCCCCGGGTTGGTCCCGGGTTAGACTTTGAGAGGGGGTCCTGGGAATGCGGGAGGAGGTATGCCTTGACTCCCTTCCACGCGGATCCGCGGACACGCGTGGAGCAGTGGAGAGGGCTGAGGACAAGAGGGGAGCTGCAGCCCTAAGACCCCATCCTCCAACCCGGGCGGCGACAAGGCCGCTTGGCAGGGAGGGTGTGAGGGGCTGACTCCTCTCCTCCAGAACTTTCTCGGTCGTCCTCTGGGCCTGTCTCCTTCACCCTGTCTCTCTCTTTTCCTGTGTCTCCCTCCCTCTCTGCCTGTCTCTCTGTCTCTGTCTCTCACTCTGTCCTTCCCTCGTCCTCTGTGTCCCTCTATGTCTCCTGTTTTGGCTGCCTTTCTGTCCAGCCCCTGCCCCCACGTCTCTTTGTCTCTCCCTAGGACTCTGCCCCTCTCTGTCTCTATCCCCCTTGGTCTCTCTGGCACCCCCCCTCCCCGCCTCTTCCCGTAACTCTGTCTGTCAGTCTGTCTGTGTCTCAGTCCCTCCCTCCCTCCTCCCGCCCTCGCCCCCGCCCCCCAGCCAGCCGAGAAGTTTGTGAGAAGCCCCGGCGTCCAAGTGGGGACGCGGTTTTCCCAGGGACCCCCTCCTCGGCTGACTTTAAAGTGCAGAATGAGGGGGGCGAGGAGCTGGGGGGCTGGAAGGGGAAGTGGGGGGGCCGGCTGCGTCTCTGCGGGCCCCGATAAAGTGGCCGTTCGCGGGCCGGCCGCGCTGTGATTAGAATATGAATGGGGCTCGGCGGGCGGAAGAGAAAGGCGGATTACCCGGGTGCTTTGACCATGGACAGAGGCAGCGGCCGCGGAAGGGGCGGGGCGCGCGGGCGGGGTCCCTAACGCCGGGCGAGGGGGTCTCTAACCCCGGCCCCCAAGCTGGGCGCGGCTTCCCGCGGTCCCTCGGAAAGCCCCCCAGTCTACCCTCCCCAAGCAGGGCTAAGTGGGACAATGTGGGGGTGGGGGGCGGGGGCCAGCACGTGCCGAGTTAAGGTCACGGTGCGGGGGGAAGGAGGCGGCGCGGAATGCGGGCTGGACAGAGCCCGGGCTTCGCGTCTTTCAGAGAACTCGGTTCGAATCCCGCCTCCGTTAATTCAGCCATCTGTCTGAGCCTCAGCTTCCTCGTCTGTAAAATGGGGCAAAGAGGTCCCCTCTCAAAGTTTGGGGGAAGATTAAGCGACGGAGTGGATGTAAAAGGAGCTGAGCATTTGCTGTTCCCTCGTCTTGCAACTCTCTTTACCATCTACCTCCTCCCAACACGTCCCCGCGTGGCCGCTCCGTCCCACCACCCTGGTCTCAGCCAAGTGTCGCCTCCTCGGAGTGGCTGTGCCTGACCTCTGCGTGAGGGTCCCCTCTTGCTCCGGCCGCTGCCCGGTTCATTACCCGTTTGTTTCTGCAGAAACTTTGTTCACAGCCGTAAGCCCAGAGCCCAGAACAGCGCCAGGCACATTCCTTCCGGCTGAGATGGTTGGTGAAGGGAAAGGGGTCGACGAGAACCTTATTCAGTAGCGATCACCGCATGTGGTCGTGGTGCGCGTGGCGGCAAAGACCGCGGGATTCGGAGTCGGAAGATCTGAGCGGCTGGGTCCACCTCTCACAGCCTCAATTTCTCCCTCGGCGAAATGGGGCGAATGATAAAAGCCTCCTTCTACCGGCTGCAGGGACGGATGACCGGGAGGTAGAAGATGCGCCTGGAGCTTGACGAGGTGCATTCCCGTGGCAGTGGGGAGCGCGTTCTCACAGTCGAGAGCTGCCACCACCCTGAGCGCTTCGGGTCCCCGGAGAATCCTTGACGGATGCCCAGGACTTAGGTGGTCTCCCGAGGGCGGATGAGACTATTATAACACGGCTGTTGTTATTATTTTTATTTTAATTATTATACATGCAAAATGGAGGTGGGGTGGGCTGGGCTCTCGGGGGAGGAGTGAGCAGAAAGAACTCACAGGTGGGCCGCCCAGGATGGGGTCCGTGCCCTGCACAGCTCAGGACGAGGCTAGGCCGGGGGCAGCGGGTCCCTGCCCTGCACTCTCTAATCTGGGAGGGCGCCAGCTCTCAGCCATAAGGGTGCCTCAGCACCCGGGGGCTTAAAGAAATGAACACAAGCACTGATTCACTCATTCCCCAGCAAATTTTTATTGCACACCTACTATACGCCCAGCACTATTCTAGGAGCTGGGGATACAGTAGTGAACAAAAGAGACTAAAAAAAATTCCTGCCCTCCTAGAGCTTACACTGGAATGAGGGGAGATAGATACTATATAAAATATATAATTAGATCATATAGGTTCTCTGATGATGAGTGCTGTGTAGGGGGTGGGACCAGGGAGGGCCTCTCTGAGAAGGTAACATTTGAGCTTAAAAACAGTGCTATGTAGGGGCTGGTGACAAAGAGTGTTCATTTGTGAAAATTCATTGAGCTGTGTACAACTTATGATTTTATGCATTTTTCTGAATGTATTTCAACTTCAATAAAATGTTTGTTAGATTTAATGCTAACATGATAATAGTAAGAGCTACCATTTACTCTTTATGTGTTGACTAACTGTGCTTCCACTGTGATAGGCATTTCCACGAGTTATCTCATTTCATCTGCATAATACAACTACCGTATCAGTATTATTTTTGTCCCCATCTTTAGAGAGGAGGACATTGGGGTTCAGTGTGGCTCTCTTGCCCTGGGACACAATAATGAACGATCCACTTATCCTCCAGAAGCTCAAGATCTAAAGCAAATATAGCGCAAGGTGTGATGGGGAAAGTGTGGGTGCTGTGGGAACCAAGGCGGGGAACAGGAAACTGAGCCCGGGAGGCTGGTCTCAAGGCAGGCCTCCTGGAGGAGGTGATAACAAAGCCAGGAGCAGAATTCACCAGGCAAGGGGGTTGAGGGTGTTACAGATAGAGGCAAGGGCAAAGAGGAGAGTGTGTGTGGTGTGTTTGGGGCTGGAGCCTGGCAAGGCTGCACACGGAATGGGAGGAAGGAGTAATGGGGGAGTTCTTTGGGAGGTAGGCGGGGATCAGATCAGGAGGGTCATGCTAAGAAATTTATCCTGGAAGGGTTTTGAGCATACAGGACTAGATTTGTGTTTTGGAGATACCAGTGTGGTCATAGTGTGACCGCAGGATGGGCGTTGGTTACTAGAGGTGGAAGTCACTGAAAGATAGATCATGATGGCCTGAAATAGAGACATGGCAGTGGGGGCAGGGAGATGTCACCGAGTTCAGGAGATACTGAGGAGGCCACATCCACCAGCCTTGGTGTTGACTGGATGTAGCCAGTGAGGGACAGGTGATGTCCAGGTTTCTGACTTGGGCTATTGATAGCATTCACAGAGATCGTCCAACAGGAAGGTGGGGGTGGCAGGGGGAGGGAAGATTTGGCAGAAAGGGAGAGGTGACTTGAAGTACTCATAAAACTTCCCAGTAGCCAAGTAGCAATGACAGGCAGGCAGTCCCACAAAAGCTTGGAGTTGGCACTGCTTGTGTAGACCTGGTGGCTGCTGACTCCCTTGGAATGGATGGATGAGCAGCACAGAAGGGGAAGACCCAGCATGGGTCCCTCTTAGATCATCTGGCATGCTCTGTCTCCACTGCTGTAGTCTCCATGGTGCCCTGTACTTCCCAATCCTAACACTCACTTTATTGTAATTATTTACTTGTTTGATGTTTTATTTTCTCTACAGAACTTACCACCATCTAAAATTGTTTGTTTCCTTGTTTCCTGTATGCGTCTCCACACCAGAACGCAAGCCTCAGGACTAGGACCTTGTCCTTCTTGCTCACTGCTGTCACCTCTATCTCTGGACAGCATTTATTGACCACTATAAATGGTCCATCCATTGGCCGGACTGGTACCGGGTGACACAGACCCACAAGAGCACAGGATGATGGATTTCCTTGTGCACTAGAAGGAAATCACTAGACATGAGTTTTACACTTTGCCTAGTACTGAAAGGTTCTTAGTTATTCTAAGTGAAAATCAGAGCCCTGTTCACCCGATTCCAAAAATGAAATCTAAAGGACAATATCTCCTCTTGAAGAATCTACAAAACTTGTGCACATTTATATTTTAGAGTTGCATTATGTGTGGGTCTAAGCCTGGATCACCTTCAGTAGAGAAGCCTCTGCTGAGTTAGAAGTTCATTCATTCATTCATTCATTCTTTCAGCCAATACATGAACAACCAGTCATGTGCCAGGCTCTGCTCTAGGCAGAGGTTCAGAGGCGAACAGGATAGACAAGCTTCCCTCCTCCCCTCTATCTCCTGGAGTTTACATTCTGTTGGGAGGGCTGACAATAAACAAGGAAACAAACGATAAACAATGTTCCTGCCTTCATGGATCTTACCTTACAGTAAAGACATGAGCCCCAACCTTATGTCTGTGAACGATTCATTTGCTAATTAAAGTAAAAGTAATTACTTCAACAAACACTGCCTGAGCACCTTCTACGTACCTCTGTGAGGTGTGGGGATAAAAAGTCCAATGAGACTGTGTTTATGGTAAGTGGTCTTGGTTCAGTGAAGGAGAGTCAAAGAGAGTCAAGGAGAGTATAAGACAGCTGGGTAAGTCCTCCACAAGAGGGGTGCCTGGAGCTGCTATGAGAGGAAGGGATCCCTAGCTCACTCGGGAACCACCTGAGGGCTGAATTGATTTCTGCCCACAACCGTCATTTATAATCAGAAAATACAAAAACATATATGCAGAGCTTTTAAAAGGATACCACTTTGGTTTCTTGTCTTCTAACTCACAGGATACTGTTTCTTAAACCTTGGTGTGCGGCAGAATCAGCTGGAGAACTTGTTAACGATACACATTGGTGAGTCCTGTCCTCAGGGATTCTGATTCAGAAGGTCTGCAGTGGGCCCAGTAATACATACTTTTTAAAAAGTTTTATTATTAAAAAATTCAGATAAATGTAAAAGAAGACGGAATAGCACGATGAACCTTCATGTAACCATAAAGTAGCTTCTATCAATATCAACATGTGGCCACTCTTGTTTCATCCATAATTCCACCCTATTACCCCCTCCCATCCCATGCACAGGCTAATTTCAAAGTAAATCCAGACGTCATATGCTTTCATCCATAAATACTCTTAGCATATATCTCTAAAATAGAAAATGTTTTAAAAATCACAATCATATTACCATTATCACACCTAAAACATCAACAACAATTCCATAACCATTAAAAATTTACTTTTTGAATTTGCCTAATTGTCTGATAACTTTTTTAAAAGTTGGTTTGTTTGAGTCAAGATCCAAACCAAAAAAACCCAGATCCACACAATGCATTTGGTTACTATGTCTCTGAAGTCTCTTTAAATCTGGAGATTTCCCCTCCTTATTTTATTCCTTCCCATTTATTTGTAGACAAAACCAGTTCTGTCCTGTTGAGTGCCCCACATTCTGCAGTACGCTAACTGCATCCCTGCTGTGTCATTTAACATGATCCTCTGTTCCCTAGAGTTCCCGTAAATTGTTAGTTGGGTCTAGAGACTTGATCAGATTCAAGTTTTTGGCAAGAACAGCACACTGGTGTTTGTACTTCCTACTGTATCACACTGAGATGCACATAATGTCTCTCTGGGTTGTTGAGATCAGTGGGTCCAGGTGTTACCAGGCTCCAGGTTCCTTCCACACTTGTGCTCTGCTTTCTGCTTCTTCTTGTTCCCTGCTATTAGGACATGATCACAAGTTTGTTCATTCTTCACGATCACAAGATGGCCGTAGTTGCTAAAGCATCATAGCCTCCCTCACACACTTCTCAAAGACTGGAAGGAAAAAAAGAGAATATGTCCCTTCCTCTGTCCTTTCTTAAGAGTAGGAACACTTTCTCAAAAGCCTCTTGGAAGACTTTTCCTCCTGTCTCATTGGACAATTGATTTACTTGTTCATTCCTTAACCAATAACAGACAAAGGGCAAATAAATGGTAGCCATGGTAGGCTAAGATGGACCAAAATTCTCCCCTGGGGCTGATGAGGGATCTTGCTCTAAAACACAGACAGCAGGTACATGAACCAAATCTGTGTTCAGTTACCAAGGAAGAAGGGGAGGTATGGGTAGGCAGCCGGTAGTGTCTGCCACACCATTTAATAGAGGATCAGCCTTGCATAACTTCATGCTGTGTAGTGGGAAGAGCCCTCTGCTCAACTAACAAAACATACATCTTGTCCATGAATACCTTCACTCCAGGTCCTTGCCTTGCCAGAGCACATGACCTCCAACACTCTCCTGTTTGATTCTCATCAACAGTTCACTTGTGAGAAGTAATATCCACTGAGGATGGCACAAAGCTTTGCGCTCCACTCATTTCCCAAGATGGGATCTTCAAAACTCGGTTCCTGGGTTTGGTTTGACAAAGGTGATGCAAAGAAGATCCATGTCCCCAGACTTGCAAAAATCTCTCTTCCTCTTCTTGTTCATGAGAAGAACTGATTTACCAGCGTGAAACGCTTTACTCTTAGTAGCCAGTGCTCTTGCATATAGCAGACAGGTCACACTCAGGAACTAAGCATTGAATGAATGAATGTGTGCTTTTAAAATGCCTAGATGATTGGAAGAAAATAGTTTACACACTTAATACAGTTCCAAGAGAAATTCCAAGGTGATTTTAATTCATCTGGAAGTGTAAATTGGTGGGACTTAGCTGAGAAAATTTTTATCTTTTTAAAAAATTATTTTTGCCTTTGTTAAATAACAAAGTAACATGTTTGCCATAAAACTCAAATTACATGAAAGTGTATCAAAATTAATCATCTCCCTTCCTCCCTATAATCCTATTGTGGTAACACATATGAATAGTTTGGCCTATGTGATTCTATACCTTTCTCTATGCTCAAACATAAATAGATTAATAATTGGATAAGAATATTTCATAGTTTGGTTGTACCATAATTTCTCCAATCTTTTCCTTATTTAAGTTCATTTGGGTCATTTCCAGTTTTTTGTTGTTGTTGTTGTTTTTTGCCATCATGGATAATGTTACAATAGACCATCCTTGCACGTATGTTCTTAAGTGTTGGTGCTTTTATTTCAGTCAAACAGATTGTTGTGAAGGGGAGAGCCAGGTCATCTAATATTGTAATGATCGGGATGGATTGCTTATCCAAAAGTTTAACAGTTCACACTTCCACCACCAATATATGAAAGTGCTGGTTTCTGTGTGCTCTTGCATGCACGAAATGTTATTACTTAAAATTTTTTTTAGCCAAATGTGGAATAAAAATGATGAACAATTGCTGTTTTAATTTGTACTAGTGAGGTTCAGCACCTTTTCTTGTATTTATTGAACGTTTGCATTTCGTCCTTTGTGAATTGCTTATTTGTATTCTGTGTTAAGCAACCTATAAAATGGCTCCCAGTGATCCCCACCTCTGATATTCATCCACTCGTGTAATTCTCTCTCCTTGAGTGTAAGCTGGACTTAGTGATTCACTTCTAATGAATGGAATTTGGCAAAAGTAATGGGAAGTCACTTCCAATCTTTTTTCTACTCTATGGCTGTGCTTTGAGGGTGTTATTTAAGAAATCTTCCTTTCTCTAAGATTACAAAGAAAGTTTCCATTTTTCTTTCATTAGCTTAATCTTTTTACCATTCCATCTCCAGACATTTAATCCATCTGTAATTCATCTTTGTATACTTTTTTTCCAATATAGTTAAACTTTTTTTTTTTTTCCACCCAAACTATTGTCTTAGTCAGCTCAGGCTGCCATAACAAAATACCACAGACTGGGTAGTTTAAACAACAGAATTTTATTTTCTCACACTTCTGGAGGTTAGGAGTCCAAGAGCAAGGTTCTGGTCGATTTGGTTTCTTGGGAGGGTTGTCTTTCGAGCTTAAGATGGCCACCTTCTCTCTGTGTCCTCACATGGCCTTTCCTTGGTGTGTGCGCCTAGAAAGACAGAGAGATCTTTCTCTCTTCCTCTTCTTACAAGGCCACCAATCCTATAGGATCAGGGGCCCACACTTATGACTTCATTTAACCTTAGTTACCTCCTTAAAGACCCTATCTCCAAATATAGTCACATTGAGGGTTAGAGCTGCAACACATGAATTTTGGGGGGACACAACTCAATCCATAGCTACCATCTGTTAAAAAATTCATGCTTTCCCCCCTGGTTTGTGGTTCCAACACAAGCATATTCTACTTTCCTACATATGTGCTCTGTAGTCTTTTTCTTTCATCTGTTTGCCTGTTCCTGATCTGCTGCCCCTCCATTTTGATTGCTATGGCCTCGTAACATTTCTTTATATCTGGCAGGTAAGTTCTCTCTTCTTTTCTTTTTGAAAACTGATTTCGCTACTTATGGAACTAATTTTTTCATACATATATTTTAGAATAAATTTGTCAGATTTATAAAAAAAATCCTTGAGGAATTTTAATTGGACTTAAAATTTAAATTGTTTTGAGTTGAATCAGCATGTTTACATGTTAGTCATTCTATATATGAACATGGTATAATCTCTCCATTTATTAAAAAAAAGTGTGCCTTTTAATTGAGTTTCTTGGTAATAAACGTCTTTGCCTTGGTTTGCTTTATTCCAGGAGACTTTATAGTTGGGTTGATATTGTGCCTGAGATCTTTGTTATATTTTATATGTGGTTATTGCTGGCATAGAGGAACACTACTGGATTATTTTCTCATAACTTCTTACAGGCATGTGACAATCATGGGAGATGTGCTGCTCAGATCTCCTTCAAGAGAACCTGCTGCAGGGAGCATGGCTGGCTGACATCGCCTGCTGCTACCTGTCTGAATCCACCACTGCCTTCTTGCCTGCTGAGGCCACCTTCAATGACTGGGCATAGCAGGGGCAGTAGGAATGGTTCATTCTTGCAGGATGCTGACTTTGGCTTGAGGTCTCCCTCTTTGCCTAGCTGAAACATTCTTAGAAGCATGTTGAAGTCTGAGAATCTTCCCCCTAATCTGCCTTCCTCCTCTCCTTTCACAGGTGTCAGACAAACCTTCTTAGAACTGTGTGGAAGTCTGAGAGTCTTCCTACCCAATCTGCCTTCCTCCTCTCCCTTCACAGATGTCAGACATGCACTGTAGGGAAGATTCTCCCCATCTTTTTCTGCTCTATTCCTTTTGCTCTTTATGGGCATTTCTCCCCAGTAAATCTCTGGCATGTCTAATCTTGTTTTGGCTCCTGCTTCTTGGAGGACTTGAACCGAGACAAGGAATAATTTACATACAGTAAAATGCACAGATCTGGTTTACTGTTCCATGAGTATGACAAATGCTTACACTGAGTATCTCATATTACCAACTATACTTGCTGCCTTAGTTATTTCTTTCAACGGTCATTTAAATATATATACATTTTAGAGAATTCTTAGGTGAATATATGTGTATGATCACCGTATCTATTGAAATCTGTCTTACAAATATACAGCATCCTTCTTTGTCATATATCTATTTGTTCTGATAATAAAATTGCTACATTTAAAAAAATTCATATGTCTCTGATTTGCCTTTCTCCATCTCTATATTTTTAATCTTTTTGTATCCTTTTCCTTTAAGTATTTCTCTTGTAGACAATATTACACATTAATCCTCTCTGAGTCTTTATATTTTTATACTGAGTTTTATCTACTTCTACTTATTATAATTACTCATGTTTAAATTCTTTAAAAAAATCATATCAAACTTCTTTTCATATAATCTATTCATCACATTTTCTTTTTGGTTTTTTTTTCTCCCTTGTTACTTGCCATTACAAAGGGTAAAATTAAACCAAGTTTGTGTTTTAGTAGTTATGAGCAACCACCAGAAGAATAAAATTGAATGTAAAATTTCAAGCAAAAGAAATCTCAATCTGTCTGATCAATTTTAGTTACTGATTGCCATGTATGTAAAGTTTTGTTTGCTTATTTTGTTGCAATAGTTGCTTAGTTTACCACAGTGAAATTTACCAAGTTTTTAATTTATCCTTCCATTTTTGATCACATGCCACTGGTGTTTTTTTCTTCTTGCTGGAGCACTTCTAAAAAGGCTATCAAAGAGAGTCTTTGTATGGTAAACATTAATTATTTTGACATCACCTTTAAATGATAGTTTAGCAGGATATGGAATTTTAGTTCTGAAGTTCTTTTACTTCAACACTGAAAACATTGCTCTGCAGTCAATGTTTTGATATGATGTTAGTCTGATTCTTGTTCCTTTGTAGGCAATTTGTTTTATATCTAGAAATGTTTAGACTTTTCTCTTTGTCTTTGATGCACTTAAATGATAGGAAAATGTATCTAGGCATGTTTTTCCTCATCTATTGTATTTCTTTAATTACTTATATTTGTACTTTGAAATTTTCAAACTTTCTCTAATCTGAGAAATCTTCTGTTATTATTTCTTTAAATATTTCACTCTATATTTTTCCTCTTCTTCTGAGACCTCTATTATTTGAATGTTGATGCTTCTATTTCTATTTCCCATGTCTTTTAACTTTTCTTTTTTATATTTTGACTATATAACCCATCCCGGTGCTTTCTGGAACTAATCTTCTACTTTCTTGATTTATTCTATATTTATTCTGCTATTCAATCTACTATTCAATAGTCAGCCTATTGAGTTTTTTGTTTCAATTTTTTTCATATTCAGAAATTCTTCTTTGGGCTCCTTTATGCCTTTGGCTTTACAGTATCCTTTCTTATCTCCTCAATCTACTTATTTTCTTTCTTGTTCTGTTTGGTCTGCTAAATTTGCTTCGTCTAACTTAGATTTTTCCATTTGCTGTTTTTCCCTTATCCCAGTGGCCCTCCCAACAAATCTAGTTACTTTTTCCTATGAGTTCATATTCAGGGCTATCACTCTGCAGTGATGGGGCCTTATACCTATTCTCCTAGAACAGAGGTTCTCAACCAGAGGAGATTTTGCCCTAATAGGAGACATTTGGAAATTTCTGGAGACATTTTGGGTTGCCACAACCTGGGCGGGGAGAGAGGCAGTATTAGAATATTGCGATTGGCTTCTGGTGGGTAGAGGCCAGGAATGCTCCTAAAAATCCCTATCATGTACAGGACATCCTCTCACAACAATAATTTATCTGCTCAAAACTTCAATAGAGCCAAGCTTGAGAAATCTACTCCTAGAAGTACTAGAAGCCTGAGCTGGTAAGATGGGCCAAAGCATACGCCCCAGCTTCTGTCTTTCCTGATAAGTCTGACATGGCGGTTGCAGAGAGAGAGAGAGAACACACCTCAGGATGGTACCGTTTAGACTTCTATCCTGGACTTGCTCTTTTTCAAGAGTTGTCTGTGAAGCAGGAGTCACCACAAAGCAGGGTGGGGCAAGCAAGGAATGCTAAGGGGCCAGCCAGTCCACCTGCACCCATTCACTGGTTCTTAACCACCCAACTTCACTGTGGCACTGGGATGGGCAAAGTCTGTCCAGGACAATGTTAAAGAGCAAAAGGCACATCTCAAAGTCTCTGTAACCCAACTGCCCCCATCTCTACCCATGGGGCTCAGCCACGTTCCACTTCTCCCTCACACCAGGACCTAAACACCTCCTGTTGCACCAGAGATTTTTCACAAATTATGTTAGTTTCACACAACTTCCTTCTGTTTTTTTGTGGCATTTATGAGGTGGGATTTGGAGGAAGGAATTAGTGAGGCTAAGCTGATCCTTCGTCTTGTCAGGAGCTGGAACTCTCAAATTATTTGGATTTTAAAACTGTGTGTATATGTCTCTTTTTTTTAATGCAGTAACATTGGTTTATAACATTATATAAATTTCAGGTGTACATCATTATATTTCAATTTCTGTGTAGACTACATTGTGTTTACCACCCAAAGACTAATTACATACACATGTGTCTAATCACCCCTTTCGCCCTCTTCCCTCCTCCCTTCCCTTCTGGTAACCACCAAGTCAATCTCTGTCTCTATGAGTCTGTTTGTTGTTGTTGTTATCTTCTATTTATGAGTGAGATCATATGGTATTTGACTTTCTCCCTCTGACTTATCGCACTTAGCATAATAACCTCAAGGTCCATCCATGTTGTCACAAATGGCCAGATTTCATCGTTTTCTATGGCTGAGTAGTATTCCATTATGTATATATACCACATCTTTATCCATTTGTCCCTTGATGGGCACGTAGGTTGCTTCCAAGTCTTGCCTGTTGTGAATAATGCTGCAATGAACATAGTGGTGCATATATTTTTACCCATTGTTTTCATGTTCTTTGGATGAATACCCAGCAGTGGAATCACTGGATTGTATGATAGCTCTATTGTTAATTTTTTGAGGAATCTCCAAATGGTTTTCCATAGTGGCTGCACCACTTTGCACTCCCACTAGCAGTGTATGAGAGTTCCCTTTTCTCCACATCTTCTCCAACACTTGTTATTTCTTGTCTTGTTAATTATAGCCATTCTGACAGGCGTGAGGTGATATCTCATTATAGTTTTGATTTGCATTTCCCTGATAATTAGTGATGTTGAACATTTTTTCATGTGCCTGTTGGCCATCTGTATATCCTCTTTGGAGAAATGTCTTTTCAGATCTTTTGCCCATTTTTTAACTGGGTTGTTAGTTTTTTTGTTGTTGAGATGTATGAGTTCTTTATATATTTTGGATATTAACCCCTTATCAGATGTATGGTTTGCAAATATCTTCTCCCAGTTGTTAGGTTGTCTTTTCATTTTGTTAATGGTTTCCTTTGTTGTGCAGAAGCTTTTTAGTTTGATGTAGTCCCATTTGTTTATTTTTTCTATTGTTTCCCTTGCCCCATCAGACACGGTACTTGAAAATATGCTGCCAAGATTGATATTGAAGAGTGTACTGCCTATGTTTTCTTCTAGAAGTTTCATGATTTCAGGTCTTACATTCAAGTCTTTAATCCACTTTGAGTTAATTTTTGTGTATGGTGTAAGATAATGGTCTACTTTCATTCTTTTGCATGTGGCTGTCCAGTTTTCCCAACACCGTTTATTGAAGAGAATTTCCTTTCTGCATTGTATGATCTTGACTCCCTTGTTGAAAATTAGCTGTCCATAGATGTGTGGGTTTATTTCTGGGCTCACAGTTCCATTGATCTGTGTGTCTGTTTTTGTGCCAGTACCACGCTGTTTTGATTACTATAGGTTTGTAGCATATTTTGAAATCAGGGACAGTGATACCTCCAGCTTTGTTTTTTTTTCTCAGGATTGCTTTGGCTATTCAGAGTCTTTCATTGTTCCATATAAATTTTAGGATTCTTTGTTCTATTTCTGTGAAAAATGTCATTGGAACTTTGATAGGGATTGCACTGAATCTGTAGATTGCTTTGGGAATATAGACATTTTAACTATCTTAATTCTTCCAATCCAAGAGCACAGAATATCTTTCCATTTCTTTGTGTTTTCTTCAATTTCTTTCAACAACAAAAAGAATAAAATACTTAGGAATAAATTTAACTGAAGAGGTGAACGACCTCTACACTGAAAATTATGTCTCTTTGATAAAACAAAAATTAGCTTAAAAGTAAATAAAAGAACAAGCAAACCGAAGAAACCAAGGGGATGTGCAAAAGTTACCATTTGAGCAGTGCCTGAGAATGAGTTAATAGTTAGAATTAGGTTCATCTTGAAAAAGAGACCCAAAATAACAATGGCTTAGTCAAGATAGAAGTTTATTTCTTTTATGCATATATATGAAGTAGAGATACTTTGAGTCATTTTCTCTCGCATGACCTACATTCTTAAGATCGCCTCATAGGCCAAGATGGTTGCTTCAACTCTATTTATCATGTATATATTCCAGCCAACAGGAAGGAGAAAGGGAAAAGAAGAGGCAAAGAGCGTACGATAACTATGCTTTAAGGAAGGTGTTTTCATTTTCTACTGTAGCTTAACAAACCACCCCAAAATTTAGTGGCTGAATATGACAATAATTTATTATATATCATTATTCTGTGAGTAGACTGCACAGTTCTGCTTTACATGGTGTTGGCCAGCATTCTAGGACAGTTGATAGGTCCCAAATGACCTCAACCATATGGTTGGCAAGTTGGCACTGGCTGTTAGCTAGGAGCTCAGCTGAGGCCATTGCCTGAAGACTCAGTTCTCCTTCATGATGGTTTTTCCTCACAGCTGCTTGGGCTCCCTCATAGCATGGGAGCTGCGTTCAAAAAGGACCATTCCAAGCATGAGTGTGGAAAGGGAGGAACAAGAGGAAAGAAATGAAAGCTCCAATACTCTTAAGGCCTGAGCTTGAAAGTCCCTCCTACTGCATTCTATTGGTTAAAGCCTTCACAGGGCCAGCCCAAGGAATGGGTGGTGGTGGACGTGTTCCACCTCTTGATGTGAAGAGTGGCATGCACGTCCAGGAGGGGAGCCATCTGTGGAGGCTAGCAACCACAGAAATTTCCTGGAAGCTGTCATAGGACACCTCTGCATACCTCTCATCATCCAGAACTAAGTCCTATGACCATACCTAGCTACAAAGGAGGCTGGGAAATATAGTTTTCAAATTGAGCATCCATATACCTGGATAAAAACTGAGGGTTCAACCTCTATGGAAGAATGAGGAATCTCTAACACAGAATTGAAATGAGTCATCAAAACATGAATGGCCTGAAGTGGTTATCAGAAATTTGGATACAGAATCAAGGGGAGGAAGAGCCAGGGAGACCAGAAAAAATAATAGCAAATGGAATGGGAAGACAAAACAGCTTATTGCAAGAATGCAGTTTAGCAGATCTGATGACAAAAGATACTCTTAGAAATTATATTCTATTTATCAGTTTATCCACTGATTCCCAAACACCTATCTATTCCCCACTACAGACCAGGCACTGGGCTAAGTGCTAGGAATATAACAAGAATAAAACATTGTTCCTATGCTTGGGGATAGATTCAAAGTAAAGACAAAAATAAACAACAAGGCTATCATGCCTCTATCATGCCTCCTATACCACCTCCCAATTTAGGGGACCCTTCACTACTGTCACATTAAGGGTAGAAGCAATAAAAGGCAGCTTAGCATCTCCAAGAATCTTTATTCAGGAGAGTGGTAAAGATTTTAATATTTGGTAGAGTTTTCTAAATCCTCATCTTAAATTCCACATTCCCAAAATAGCCATTCCTCGGTTTCCAAACTAGGGTTAAGCCCCAAATGTAGACATCTGTAAGTTTTGCCTGCTCAGCATCTATCTATTCACATTCATTCTATTAAAAACAGCTCTGTTTTTCCTTTGATACTATCTACTTCCATCTATATGGTTAAACTATATGGAATTGACATCATTCCCATTCCAGGGGGTGGGCATGTGGCCCAAACATAGCCTGAGCTTTTGTTAGAATTCTTGCAAAAGAGAGCTTAAACTGGAAGGGTGAAATGCTAGCTCTGCTGGAGGCCACCTAAGAGGAGAGCCTGCCCGAAACTGAGTCCTGCATGGATGGAAGCAGAGCCAAGAAACGAAGGGAGACGGTCCCGATGATGCCTTTTGAGTGGATCCAACCATGCCTGTAATTCAATCTTCTCTTGGACTTTTCACATATGTGAGCCAATAAATTCACCTTTTTGCTTAAGGCAGTTTGAATTTGGTTTCTGCTATTTGCAAACAAAAGAGTCCTAAATAAATAATTTCTTATGTCATAGACTTTCATCATACCCTGTTCTTCTCCTCTGAGACACTCCGTCAATGTCTTTTAATTACTATTTCAATGTTGATCTCTCTCATGGGTCCCTCTCTTCTGACCATGTGCTCATTGACTGGAACGATGATAGGACTTCCCACACTATTTACATGGTGTCTTCCTGCTTGCCTCCCTCTTCCTGAACACAGGGCTGAATTCTCCAAGTTAAAAGTGTGTGCTGCCTCCAATGCACCGCCCTTCTCTCTGGCAATGGTAGATTACCAGTAATGCCGCCTCTCAACACTCCATCAGGGTAAAACCATCTCAGCCATACTGTCACTTAGAAAAGTGTCTGTCTCTTAATAAATGTTCAGTAAATATTAGTGATACTAATGATAATAATTAAAATTAATAATTTAAAAGTATAATTTAAATTGTTATTTTGTTCCTTTCTTTTCCACTTAACAAAGTATGTTGGAGCTCATGACATATTTTATGTACATGGAGATGCTCTGGTCTTTAAAAAAAATTTTATGGCATGTCTTCATATGGATGTTCCAGAATTTATTTAATCAGTTCCATCTTTGTTGATATTAGATTGTTTCTACATTTCCTTTTACTATAAACAATGCTACAGTGAATTTCTTTGTACATTCACTTTGTCTACATCTGCAAGTATATGTATATGTAGGGTATAGTCCTAGAAATAGAACTGCTGGATCAAAGAGAATATGTATGTTAGAATCAGCTTATCAAGTTCCATGAATATCCTGTTGGAATTGTGATTGGAATTTCATTGAATCTATAGATCATTTTGGGGAGAATTGGCATCTTTACGTTATTATCTTCCTATTCATGAACACAATAGATTTCTTTATTTAGATCTTTATTGTCTCTTAATCGATATAGAAGAATAAAAGGCCCAAAGGAGTCAATACCTTCTAGAGAAAAAAAGTAGTGAGAAGATACTTGTCCTACCAGGTATTAGGACATATTATGAAGCTATAGTAATCAAGATAACACAGTATAGGTGCAGGGATAAACAATTTAAACATTAGACAGAATAGAGATCCCACAAACAGACTCACTTATCTGTCATGGCAGAACAGTGGTGAAAAGAAGTACTAATCCATAAGTGGATCTGAAAAAAAATTGTTTTTCATATTGAAAAAAATAGAATTGATCCCTATCTCACACCATACAAATAATTAACTCAGATGGATCACAAACTCACATGTCAAAAGCAAAACTTTACAAAGTTTGATAGAAAATATAGGTGACTATTATTCTGATTTGGGGGTGGACAAGAATTTCTTAAATAAGACACAAAAAGTGTTAACTATAAAAGAAAACTGATAAATTTGCTGCTATAAAATTAAGAAGAACTGTTCATCAAAAGACAATGAAAATAAAGTGGAAATGCAAGTTACAAGCTGTCTGCTTTAATACTGCATATGAACTTTTTTTTTTGATTAGCATTTTCTTGGTATATATTTTTCCGTCCCTTGATGTTCAATCATTATATGTGATATACCTTTAGGTATATCATTTGTAATTGGGATATAGATGGATTTAAAAAATCCAATTTGAAGGGCTGGTCCAGTGGCATAGCTGTTAAGTGCACGTGCTCCACTTCAGCAGCCTGGGGTTTGCAGGTTCAGATCCCCGGTGCGCACTGATGCACCGCTTGTCAAGCCATGCTGTGGCTGCGTCCCATATAAAATAGAGGAATAGGGGCACAGATGTTGGCCCAGGGCTCATCTTCCTCAGCAAAAAGAGGAGGATTGGCATCGGATGTTAGCTCAGGGCTAATCTTCCTCACACAAAAGAAAAAAAAATTGACAGTCTTTCTTTTTTTGTTAACTAGGTAAGTTAACCTGTGTAGTATGTTGAATGGTGCCCCCTAAAAAGACATGTCCACTTCCTGATCCTCAGAACCTGTGAACGTGACCTCATTTGGTCAAAGGGTCTTTGCGGATGAAAACAAGTTAACGATCTTGAGATGAGATCATGCTGGATTATCCAGATGGGCCCTAAACCCAATGACAAGTGTCCTTTTAAGAGAAAAACAGAGGAAAGACACATAGAGAAGAGAAGGCCAAGTGAAGGAGGCAGAGATTGGAGTTATGTAATCACAAGCCAAAGGAATGCCTGAAGCTACCAAAAGCTGGAAGACGCAAAGAAGGATTCTCCCCTAGACCCTTGAGAGGGAACACGGCCCTGCTGATACTTTGATTTTGGACTTCTGGCCTCCAGAACACTAAAAGAATAAATTTCAGTTGTTTTAAGCTACCAAGTCTGTGGTAATTTATTACAGCAGCCCTAGAAAACTAATATAACCTATTTACATTTATTGTGATAAATAGCGCATTTGGACTTATATCTAACATCTGTTTTTGTGTGTTGTTTACCATCTTTTTTCTCTGCTTTATTTTCTTTTCTGATTTCTGTTGAATTGATAAGGTCTTCTATACTCTTTCACCTCCTTCAGTGCTAATTGTGCTTCTGCTCTTCCAATAGTTGCTCTTGTAGTTTTAGCATATATATTTAATTAATCTTCTTATAAAAAGTCTGAAGTCACAAATAAAACAAGAATCTTAACTGCCCATTGAACATAACTCCCACCTGACATTGATTCTTATAATTTATGTCACTTTTCTATACACAAAAAGTTAATGGTTTTTATAGTCTACAGTTAATTAAATTTATCCAGACATTTATTAATTTCTGTGTTCAACCATTGTGTCTCGAATGCCACAGCTTTCCTCTTTTCTTCTTGTTGAAGAACACATTTAATGGGTAATAAACTCTTTCAGTCTTTGTATGTTGGAAAATGTCTATTTTGTCATCACTCTCCCTTTCTTTCTTCACTCTCCTACCAACCTGCCTAGTGGTTCCACTCAGTCCTCTCAGTCTTGAACCAGGTCTTATTTGGCAATGTAGGGTTCTTGCCCCATGGTGATATTGAAGCAAAGGAAAATATGCTGCCAGGCTGTCAGTGGACAGCTTGATTTAATTCCTGGTCATAAACTGTGTTGTGTTCTTTGCCTCCCTAGGACCACAGCTTCATGCAAGCCTTGCACCAGGCAGCAGTTGGCAATGATTTTTCAGCCTCCTTTCACAGATGAGGAGCCCCAGTGCAGCCTCTGATTTCTGGTGATGACCCTCGCTGCATATGATCACGTTTAGACACAGTTAATTGCAAAAGATCAACTCCCAGCTGCCATGACAGGTTCTGAGCCCAGTTTGCCAGTTTCTTTAGCTGAGCTGCTCACTTTGTGTTGCTGTCCTGTTTCCCAGTGCATGGAGATATTTCATTTGTTTTTGAACCTGGCTATGTTTGTTTAATTTTCTGCTTGTGTATTTTGTCCATTATTGCTCTCTGTTTGGGAAAAAAGGGAGTACCTCAATGCGTGAACTTAAAAGGACTATATTCTTTAATTTTCCAGAAAAAAAAAATTAAAGCGTTAGAATTTCTTAAAAATTTGGTTCAATTCCCCCTGGGAAACCCTGTGGGACTTTTTTTGGTGGAAGACAGCTGACTAAATCTTTAAAACTTTATTTTTCCTATGTAATGGTCTATTTAGATTTTTCTCTCTTCTCTAAGGATAATATTAGACATTTATATTTTCCTAGAAAATCATCTTATTTCATTTTGAAACTGAACAAATAAGACATATAATTGTTTGCTTACTTTAAGTCTGAGGATATTTTCATCATTCTTCTTTACTATTTTGTGTTTTTCATGCTTTCTTTTTTCTTGATTAGTTTCTTATTTTTATTTTAAATCTCCCTTTTTACTTATCAGTTATAACATTTTTACTTTCTAATATATTACATTCTTTATATTAGTTTTTCCTTTTGCTCTCCTTATGTTTATTCTATTGTTCTTTTTCTAATTTCTTGAGTTAGATTATTAATTAATTTTCATTTTTTACTATTTATAAATATTAATGTATTTGTCTCTGAATTTTTCTCTCTACACTATTTTAGTCATATCTCATAATTTCAAATATGATGTATTTTCTAAATAGTCTATAATTTTTGTTTTGATTTCCTCTTTGATTCAGCAGTTGTGATGGTTTTTTGTTTTTCTTTGTTTTCTAGTTTTGTCATTGATTTTTAGTTTTCCTGCATTGTGACTGGAGAATGTTATATGTTGTATGGTTCTTGAGAAGATACTGACTATCTGCTTTGGCGGTGTGGAGTTCAATGCATTAAATTTGTCTTAAGTATTTTATTTAGGTCTTGTCTCAGCTTATTTATTATTTTGTGAACTTTATTTGTCATAGGCTAAGAGAGATGAAGTCTCCTACTTCTATCTCTTATTTCCTTATGTTTTTGCTTTATGAATTTGATTGGTATTGTAATTCCTGTATCAATAAATATAAACGTAAAGTCTTCATTGTGCAGTTTGCCCCTTATTATAAATAGCCTTTATTTACCCCTATTTAATGCTTTTTGCCCAGAATTTTATTAAGTGATAATTTTTGTTTTCTTTTTGTTTACATAGACCAGAATTTTGCCCCATATCTCTATTTCAAACGTTCTTGGTTATCATGTTTTTTGTCTGCTGATTACTGTAAGTAGCTGATTTTGCTTTGTGATCCAGCCTGAGTATTTTCCTTTTAATAAGGTAGTTTATCCATTTGAATTTATCCATAGCAACAGATATATTTGGTGTTTTTAATAGTCTTTTATGTTACAATGTGTATTTTTTACTCCTTTAAAAAATCTTTATTATGTGATTTGTGTTTTCTGTATTTCACTCTGTGCATGCATTTCCTGATGATGTGGAAGGTTTTTAGTTAATTTAATGGTTTAGTGTTTAAAGTTATTTTAGTGGTTTAATTTTACATAATTAATCCTCTTTTCCTTCAAATAGCCATTATTGACTCTTGACTACGTGCAATAAAAAAGTTGGTATGCTTCCACGTTCTCCCACTTCCCTCTCAGTTCCTCCTTTCTCCCATCAACTTTTAGTTAATTACATTATATCATGATTTTTTTTAGTTCGTCTAGTATTTCTCTTTATGTTTAAATATCCTTTATACTTTTACATATCTTTACACAACTTTATACCCTTAAATGTCATTGTACAACTATTGTTGACTTAGTTTTAATATCCTTTGAACTCAGGTTATAAAACATGAGCTAATCAGCACACTTAAACTACTTCATAACTTCTCTTCTGCTCGTCCAGGCATTTATTAGTTACATTATTTCTAAACTGTCATGGCTTATAATATTTACATAATTTCTTTCTTTCTTTCTTTTTTTTTTTTTTTTGTAGGAAGATCAGCCCTGAGCTAACATCCATGCCAATACTCCTCTTTTTGCTGAGGAAGACTGGCCCTGGGCTAACATCTGTGGCCGTCTTCCTCCACTTTATATGGGATGCTGCCACAGCATGGCCTGACAAGCGGTGCGTCGGTGCGCCCCCAGGATCCGACCCAGTGCGCCAGCAGCAGAGTGCACGCACTTAACTGCTACGCCACGGTGCCAGCTCCTACATAATTTCTAAAGTTGTTTTAGGCCTGGCTCTACATTAAAAAAAATTCAATCTTTACCCCTAGTCTTTTTTTCTGTGGTTTCTCTATTCATGTTGCAGTTGGCTGGAAGTACTTACAGTTTCTTTAATAAGAGCTCATGAACATCATATTCCCTGCCCGTTAAAAAATATTTGCTGTTTGCTTTTACATTTGAAAGAAAATTTGGCTGGGTATGAATCTTTTATTTATCTGAGATAAAAATGCAAACATTGCTCAACTTTTTTCCATTGCTGATGTTGTAGTGGAGAAGTGTGTGGCCAGACTTAATTTCCCCCATCAGAGGTGACTTTTTACATGGAAGCCCAAATATTCTTTATTTCTCTTTGATACCCAGTAAATCTTCTCATTTCAGTGTTGATTTTTCTGTATCAAATACTCCTGGGATATGATGGATCTGTCAATCTGTGGTTTGAGGCTTTTTTTTCTAGAAAGTTTTCTTGAATTGTATTTTTGAAGATTTTTTCATTCCATTTCTTTGATATCCTTCCTCAGAGATGTCAATTTTGAATAAGTTTAATTTCCTTCGTCTTCCGATTTGTCACTTTTTTTTGTCTACTCCTTTTCAAACATCAACTTCATTATGAAACAGCTTATATACAGTAAAATGCACACATTTTAAGTGTACAGTTGGATGAGTGTCAATAAACATATACACCTGTATAACCACCACCACAATCAATATGTAATATTTTCATTATCTTAAAAAGTTCCCTTTTGCATCTTCTCAATTTCTACCTCCCATCCTCAGCCCCAAGCAACCACTGATCTGCTTTCCATCACTATAGATTAGATTTGTCTTTCCTTGAGTTTCATAAAAATGGAATCATATAGTATGTACTCTTTTCTGTCTGGCTTCTTTCACTCAGTACAATGTTTTTGATACTGATCCTCTTTGTTGCATATATCAGTAGATTTGTTCCTTTTTAATTCTGAGTAGTAGTTCATTGTATAAAACACCACAATTTCTTTAGCCATTCACCTATTTGGGTGGTTACCAGTTTTGGGCTCCTATGAGGAAAACTTGTATAAATATTCATGAACAAGTCTTTCTGCGTGTGCTGTCATATCTCATGGGGAAACACCTAGAAGATAAATTGTTGGGACATATGGTAAGCGCATGTTTAACTTATAAGAAAACTGTTTTCCAAAGAGGTTGTACCATTTTACATTCCCATGAGCAATGTGTGAGAGATCCGGTGTCTCCACATCATTGCCAACATCATTACTTAGTATAGTCAAATGAAAAGATTTTAGTCCTTCTAATGTGTGTATTGGTATCTCATTGTGGTTTTCACTAATCCTTTCTTCAAAATTTTAGCATTCAATATTGTTTCATTTATTATTTTACTGCCATACATAGATTAAATATCAGTTTAGATAACTCTAATTGTAGTTCTGAAGAACTCCCATTTTCTACAATTTTTTTTAAATAAAATTTTTATTTTAGAACAGCTTAAATTTACAGAACGATTGCAAAGATCATACAGAGAGTTCACATATGCCCCACATCCATTTTCCCTTATTAATAACATCTAAGGTTAGTAAGGTATACTTACTAATTAATGAACCAACACTGATTCATGATTATTAACTAAAGTTGGGACTTTATCCAGATTTCCTTAGTGTTGACCTAATGTCCTTTTCCTATTTCAGAATCCCATCCAAGATACATATTACATTTAGCAGTCAGGTCTCCTTAGGGTCCTCTTGGCTCCCTCTCGCCCCTCTCATTCCAACAGTGAGAAATCTGACTCTCACCGTACACCATCATTTACTTAATTGTTCAATTCCTATATACACATAGAGTGGCACCAGAATTGTTAACATATACCCCCATGGGAACAAACCTTATCAACTAGAATACAGGGCTTAGGTACAGTTTCTTGTGCCTATAGTCTTACAGATTACTAATTTCCAGAGTTACCTAGGTCAGCCCTTTTTCCTCCCACCCCCTTCAATGAGATTGCTTCATACACGTGTAATACAGTTAGATTGTTTTGTCACATTCTGCATTCCATCCTGGGGTCCCCCAACCTTCTAAATGATTATTGTTAACTTTACATACATGAAGGTTCACTCTTTGTGCTATAAAGTTCTATGGGTTTTGACAAATGCAAAGTATCATGTATTCACGATTACAGTATCATATGCAAGAATTTCTCCACATAAATGAAAACATTTCCTGTGCTTTTCTTCCCCCATTCCACCTTCCCCATTCCTTTTTTTTTTTTTTGCTGAGGAAGATTTGCTCTGAGCTAACATCTGTTGCCAATCTTCCTCTTTTTACTTGAGGAAGATTCACCCTGAGTTAACATCTGCGCCAATCTTCCTCTATTTTGTATGTTGGTTGCCGCCACAGCATAGCTGACGAATGGTGTAGGTCTGTGCCTGGGATCTGAACCCATGAACCCGGGCTACTGAAGTGCAGCATGCAAACAACCACTAGGCCATGGGGCTGGCCCCTTTACCATCTCTTTTTTACTGAAAAATTTTGCCTTTTCCAGATTCTTTCACTTAGCAATATACAATTAAGATTCATCCATGTCTTTTAGTGGCTTGATTGCTCATTTCTTTTTATTGCTGAATAATATCTCACTGTATAGATGTATCACAGTTTGATTATCCATTCCCCTATTAAAAGACATCTTGGTCACCTCTCTTTTTTGGCAATTATGAATAAAGCTGCTATAAACACTCCTATGCAGATTTTTGTATGTACATAAGTTCTCAAATCAGTTGGGTAAATACCTAGCATCATGATTGCTGGATCATATGGTAAGACTATGTTTACTTGCATAAGAAACTGCCAAACTGTCTTACAAAGTGGCTGTACCATTTCATATTTCCACCAGCAATGAATGAGAAGTCCTGTTGCTTTGCACCCTCACAGTAATTTGTATTGTCAGTTTTTTGAGTTTGCCATTCTATAGGTGTGTAGTGGCATCTCCTTGTTGTTTTAATTAGAAATTTCCTAATGACAAATGATGTTGAGCATCTTTTCACATGCTTATTAACATCTGTATACCTTCTTTGCTGAAATGTCTGTTCATATTTTTTGCCCATTTGTAGTTAAGCTGTTTGTTTTCTTATGACGGAGTTTATGAATTCTTTGTATATTTTGAACACAAGTCCTGTATCAGATATGTATTTTGCAAATATCTTCTCCCAGTCTGTGGCTTGTCTTTTGCAGAGCAGACTTTTTAATTTTAATAAAGTCTAACATCAATCTTTCTTTCAGGCTCATGATTTTACTGTTGTACCTAAAAAATTATTACCAAACCCAAGGTCACCTAGATTTTCTCCTAGATTTTCTTCTACAGGTTTTAGTTTTGAATTTTACATTTAGGTCTATGATCTGTTCTGAGTTAATTCTTGTGAAAAGTGTAAGGTCTAGGTCTAGGTTCATTTTTTTGCATACGGACATCCAATTTTTCCAGCACCATTTGTTGAAAGACTACTCTTTCTCCATTGAACCCCCTTTCTTCTTTTGTCAAAGAGAAGTTGACTATATTCGTGTAAATCTATTTCTGGGTTCTCTATTCTTTTCCATTAATCAGTGTATCTATTCTTTCACCAAGATCACACTGTGTTGATTATTGAGGTTTATAGTAAGTCTTGAAATTGGGTAGGTGAGTCCCCCAACTTTGTTCTTCTTTTTCAGGATTGTTTTGCCTATTCTAGATCTTTTGCCTTTCTATATAAATGTTAGAATCATTTTGTTGATATCCATAAAATAACTTGCCAGGATTTGGATTAGGATTGCATTGAATCTATATATCAAGTTGGGAAAACTGACATTTTAATAACATTGAGTTTCCAATCCGTGAACATGGAATATCTTTCATTTATTGAGATCTTTGTTGATTTCTTTTATCAGAGTATTGCAGTTTCTTCATATATATCCTATACCTATTTTATTAAGGGATGTTTTATGGCCCAGAATGTGGTCTTTGCTGGGTGAATGTTCCATGTGCTTGAGAAGAATGAGTATTCTGCTCTTGTCAGATGGAGTATTCTATAAACGTCAATTAGATGAAGGTGATTGATAGTGCCATTCAGGTCAAATATCCTTACTGATTTTCTGTCTGCTTGGTCTATCAGTTACCGAAACAGGGATGTTGAACTCTCCAGCTATAACAGTGGATTTGTCTACATTTCCATTCAGTTCTATCAGTTTTTGTTTCATGTACATTGATGCTTTCTCATTAGGTGCATACACATTAGGAATTGTTTTGTATTCTTAGAGAATTGACCCCTTTATCATGATATAATGTCCCTCTTAATTCCTGATAATTTTTTTTGTTCTGAAGTCTGCTGTGTCTGAAATTAATATAGCTACTACAGTTTTCTTTGGGATACTATTAGAGTAGTATGTCTTTTTCCATCCCTTTGCTCCCTGCCTCCTTGTCCCCTGGTAACTGTGGTTATAACATGGCAAGCTTTATGTTTGCTTCTGCCATATTTCCCATGTGTGTTCCAAATAATCAGAGGAAGACTTCCTCAGCACGTACTCATTGTTTTTAATTGCCTTTATAATGCATGTGCACATATTATCTCGTCTATGCTGATGGCAGTCTTTTGGAGAGTATCAGTTGGGACTCTTTGGGTTGCCAGTAAACCTGGATACAACTTAAGAAAAAAATAGGGAATTTATTTTAAGGATATCAGGTGTATCTAAGAAAACAGAGCTAGATAGTGAGAGTATCAGATCCTTTACTTTAAACCTATCTGAATCTCTATATTAAAGTATACAGTTTCTGTATACAACATACAGCTGGGTCTTTTTTTTAAATCCATTCTGATAATTTCTCTCTTTTAATTGGTATATTTAGACAATTCACATTAAAAGTGATTACTGGTATAGCTAGATTAATATCTACCATGTTTGTAACTGTGTTCTATTCCTTGCATTTGTTCTTTGTTTCTTTTTCTCCTTTTTCTTCTGCCTTCTCTGGTTTTAAATGAGCATTTTATAGGGTTCCATTTTATCTCCTCTTTTAGGATATCAATTATACTTCTTTTTTAAACTTTTTTTACTGGTTGTCCTAGAGTTTCCAAAATACATTTTTAACTAATGTAAATCCACCTTCAAATAACACTATATCACTTTAGGTGCAGTGTAGGTACACTATAACAGTATTCCAAGTTCCTCTCACTCATCCCCTCATGACATTGCTGTCATTTATTTCACTTATCCATATGCTATAATCACCTAACAAATCAATATTATTATTACTTTAAACAGGTATTTTTAGATCAATTAAGAAAAATAGAAATAAAAGATTTTATTTTACCTTCATGTATTCTTTCTCTAACGTTCTTTGTTTCTTTATGTAGATGCAAATTTCTATCCTATATAATTTCCTTCCACTGGAAGAAAATATTTTAGCATTTCATGTAGGACAAATCTGCCAGCAATGAATTCCCTGTTTCTATTTGTCTGAGAAAGTCTTTATTTCTTCTTCACTATTGAAGGATAATTTTGCTGGATGTAGAATTCTAGGTTGGTGGCTTTTTTCTTTCAATATCTTAAATATTTCACTCTGCTTCCTTCTTGCTTGGTTTCTGATGAGAAGTCCATTGTAATTCTTACCCTCTATAGGTAAAGTCTTTTTTTCCCTCTGGATTCTTTCAAGATTCTCTCTTTGTCTTCAGTTTTCTGCAATTTGAGTGTGATATGCCTAGATGTAGTTTTTTGGTATTCATTCTGTTTGGTATTCTCTAAGTTCCTCGATCTGTGGTTTGGTGTCTGTCATTAATTTTGGAAAAATTTTAGCCATTATTACTTCAAATATTTCTTTTATTCTGTTTTCTCTTTCTTCTCCTTCTGATATTCCAATTACATGTATGTTATGTATTTAGAAATTGTGAGATTGCTCCACAGTTCTTGGATGTTCTGTTCTGGTTTTTTTGTTTATTTGTTTTGACTTTGCATTTCTATTTGGGAAATTTTTATTGACCTCTCTTCAAGCTCAGTGATTCTTTCTTGGGCTGTGGTGAGTCTACTTATAAGCCCATCAAAGGCATTCGTCATTTATGTTAGGGTGTTTTTATTTCTAGCATTTCCTCTTGATTCTTTCTTAGAATTTCCATCTCTCTTCTTACATTTCTCATCTCTTCTTGCCTGTTGTCTACTTTTCCCATTAGAGCTCTTAACATATGAATCATAGTTATTTTAAATTCCCTGTCTGATAATTCCAACATTCGTGTCATATCTGAGTCTGGTTCTGATGCTTGATCTCTTCACACTGTTTTTTTTTTCTTGCCTTTGGAGTGCCTTGTAGTGTTTTGTTGAAAGTCAGACATGTTTTATTGAGTAATAGGAACTGGGCCTTTAGTGTGAGGATATGTTAATCTGGTTAGGAGTTCGACTCTGTTTAATGTTTGCTGTAGCCATAGGTGTCAGAGAATTCAAATTCCTCTACTGTTCTTGTTTTGGTCTACTTTTTTGGATTTGGGCTTCCTTAAGTACTCCTCATCTGTGAAATGAAAGTCTGTGTCTTGCAGCTCTTTTAGCTATATTCCGCCGTTATTTTAGGGGAGCCTTGTTAGAGCGGTGGTAAAGTGTGGGGGAGAGAGAGCATTCTATAACCTTATCATTATATCTCTGTGTTCTAGTGAGCTGTGCCTCTGGCCTGCGACCTTCACAAGTGATTCTCTGTTGGCATAGATTTTCCCCTGTAAGTGAGACAGGAGGTTACAGGGGGCTAAAGGGGGAGGAATCCCCTTCCCCCAGGTGGGACAAGGCTCTGGTGTAGTCTTTTTCCCCGGAGAGTAGGTCTTTGTTGTGGAGAACGCTCTGGGTGTATTTCAATATGATTACTCTTCCCCTGCACTTGCCAAAGCTATGAGGAGATTTTTCTGGCATCTTCACCATGATAATCTGATGGGGTTACTGGAGGTAAAGCCCACAAAAGTGTGAAGGCCCCCCTAAAACTGGAGACCCTATAAGTTTCTCACTCTCAGGCTAGTCCACATTCACCCTCTAGAAACTCCTCAAAATTACCATTTAAATTTTCCTATTAGTTTATGGCTCCAGCAGCTTCTGCTCCAGTAAGCAGAACTCAGATGTGTCTCTGGATTTGCCTGTCTCTCCAGATTTGCTCTACTGTTATAGACTGAAGGTTTGTGTCCCCCCACACCCCAAATTATATGTTGAAATTCCAACACCCAATGTGATGATATTAGGAGGTGGGGCCTTTGGCAGGTGATTAAGTCAGGAGTGTGGAAACCTCACGAATGGGATTAGTGCCCTTATAGAAGGGAGCCCAGAGAGCTCGCTTGCCCTCTTTCCACCATGTGAGGATACAATAAAAAGTTGGCCGTCTGCAATGCAGAAGACGGCTCTCACTAGAACCCAACCATGCTGGCACCCCAATCTCAGACTTATAGCATCCAGAACAAAATAAATTTCTGTTATTTATAAGCCACCCAGTCTATGGTACTTTGTTATAGAAGCCTGAACTGACTAAGACACCTACAGACTCATTTCACTGCTGTGTTCAAGAAAAGTTGTTGATTTTCAGTTTATTCAGTTTTTTTTCTTTAATAACAGCTTTATTGAGACATAATCCATATACCATAAAATTCACCTTTTAAGAGTGTATAATTCAGTGGTTTTTAGTATATTCACAGAGTTGTACAACCATTACCACCATCTAATTTCAGAACATTTTAGTCACCTCAAAAAGAAAATCTGTACCTATTAGCAGTCACTTCCCATTCACACTTCCCCTTGCCCCCGACAACCACAAATCTACTTTCTGTCTCTATGTATTTGCCTTTTCTGGATATTTCATATAAATGGGATCATATGGGGTCTTTTGTGACTGTCTTCTTTTACTTAGCATGTTTTCAAGGCTCATTTGTGTGTAGCATGTATTAGTACTTCATTCCTATTTATTGCCGAATAATATTCTGTTGTATGAATGCAACATATTTTATTGTTTTATTTATCCATTCATTAGTTGATAGACACTTGGGTTGTTTCTACTTTTTGGCTGTTACAAATACTGCTGTTATGAACATTCATGTACAAGTTTTTGTGTGGGCATATATTTTCAATCCTCTCGGGTATAGTTTATTCAGTTTTTTCTTGTTCTAAGAATGGGAATGAGAGATTCCAAGCTCTTTACATGTGAAAGCTGAACATGAAGCCCTCTGATCCTTTTTAACACTTTGATCACTTCTGTTTCATATACAGGATCCTAGATGAGCTCCCACAAATATAACCATCATATTGAAGGGACTTGGCTCTCATGAGTACAATGAAAAAACAACTCTTCCACTCTTCCTTTAGATATGCTTGTTGGCCAGTTCTTTCCCCAGTTCTGGATGAAATCTCAGGCAAAATTAATAACTTTCTGGCTAGTATTAGATTTAAAAAAATTTTTTAACTGAAGTATAATTCAAATATCATAAAATTCACCCTTTTAAAGTGTACAATTCAGTGGTTTTTAGCATAGTCACAAGGTTTTACAAGCAGCAACACTAATTCCAGAACATTTTCATCACGTCAAAAAGTAAATTCATACCCATTAGTAGTCACTCCTCAGTCTCTCCACTCCCCCTAGTCCCTGACAACCACTAATCAATGTCGGTTTCTATGGATTTGCCTATTCTAGACATTTCATATAAATGGCATCATATCATACGTGTCCCTTCTGTGTCTGTTTTTTTCCACTTAGCATAACGTTTTTAAGTTTTATCAGTACTTCATTCCTTTTATGGCTGAATAATATTCCATTGTATGGATATACTATATTCTGCTTGTTCATCAGTTGATGTATATTTGGGTTGTTTCCACTTCTTAGCTATTATGAATAATGCTGCTATGAACATTCATGGACAAGTTTTTGTGTGGACATATGTTTTCAGTTCTTTTGAGTATATTCCTAGGAGCAGAATTGCTGGGTCATATGGTAACTGTACGTTCAACTTTTTAAGGAACTGCCACTGTTAGATTTTTTAAAGTCCTCCAGGCACTTATAAAAATAGCAAGTTTTGTTTTAGTGATTTAAAAGTTAAAGTTCAGAATAATAATTTAAAAATCCAAGCTCTTGGGCCGGCCCGGTGGCACAGCGGTTAAGTGCACACGCTCCGCTTCAGTGGCCCGGGGTTCGCAGGTTCAGATCCCAGGCGCGCACCGACGCACTGCTTGTCATGCCATGCTGTGGCAGCGTCCCATATAAAGTAGAGGAAGATGGGCACGGATGTTAGCCCAGGGCCAATCTTCCTCAGCAAAAAAGAGGAGGATTGGCATCGGATGTTAGCTCAGGGCTGATCTTCCTCACACAAAAAAATCCAAGCTCTTATCTAATTTAGAGATCCTTACCTTCTCCAGCTTGGCCTGAATACAAGCTTGGAGTGGGGCAAAGGGGGCTTTTATTGTCTTTACTGGTTCCTCCACCACTCATGGGTCATGATTTCTGACTCCTCCAACTCAAGCTCTTGGGGGAGAGACAATTAGGTGAAAAGGAGGCACAGCCATACGTGGCGAGTTCAATTGTCATCTGCACTGGTGCTGCTTTATTCTCTCACGGGATGCTTTTGAGATTGTGTTTGGCCACGTTCTTGCTGGGAGCTTCTTGAAATTCCTTTGACCTGGGTCATGCCTCTCACATGCCTAGCCTTTTACAACTCAATTCTCAATCATGGGCAGTCTACCAATGTGATGAGACTGTTAATTGCTCCCCAATATCAATTTTACCCTTCTTCCTCAGAAACAGAATCCCCAATTAGCTGAATGCATAGCAACTTGGAATAATGAAATTTCCCAGCCTGCCTTGTAGCTAGATTGGCCTATAACCATGTTCTAACCAATGATAGGGAAGTGAAAGTCATATGAGCAATTTCTGGGAATTGTCCTCAAATGTAGGGAGACTACTTTTCTCCTTCCTTCAAGCTGGCTACACTGCAGAAGTAATGGACAGAACTAGAATAGCCATGCTGGGCTCTTTGGCGCAAGCTATGTGTTGAGTAGAGTAGAGCAACAAGACAGGAGGATTCTGGATCCCTGATGATTTTGGAACCACCATATCAGCCCTGGTCTGCTTACCTTTACTTGAGAGAAATCGACTTTTTTCTTGTTTACGTCATTGTTGGTTTTTTCCTCACTTGCAGCAAATCAAATCCTAATACAATCCTAGTCTGACTCGCTCTTGGAGTCACATAGCAGTCTCTCACAGGAGTCTCGAAGCAGTGCTCTTCCCTGGCATCCTCATTACAAGACCACTTGGCAGCCTCCCTCCTGTGGGGCCACTTGGCCCTTGGGAAAACTCACACATCCTTGTCCTTGTGAAGGTGCAGAGCCCTGTCCCTCTTCTCTGTTCCCTCAGACCAATGGCCTCAGTCTCTGCGTTTGGCTTTCTTAGGCATGTATCAGGCTTCAGATCTGACCCCTGTCGAATCCCTCTGAGGTTCCTCTCTTCTGGGTTGAGGGGAGGGAAGAATCCCCCTACCCCAGTATCCTTCACAGGTGAGGGGAAGGGAAAATGCCACAACAATCCAATTCCTCTCTCCAAAGAAATCCTCCCCCTCTGGCCTCTTCAATCACCTTCCTTTTGTAAACTAGAGGTGGATGATTCCTGACGCCGACAAAATGGGTTTCATCATCTCAGCCCTGCATGGGGCTCTAGCACCTTGACTTAGGAAATGAGGACACTCTATTGTTCTCAGCCTTTGGGGCCTTAGCCAAAAAAAAAGATAGAGGGACCAAAAATATCCAATTTTAACTTCCTTTTACACCAAAAATTATAATCTCTGGTATCTTCTCTTTATGGACCTCTGTAATCGGTAGCCAATTCAGAATGGTTAAAGCAGGCACACTTTCTTTACATCAATAGTTTTAAAATTTTTATGGTCACAAACACCATGGAGAAGTTGATGAAAGTTAGGACTCAGCCTCACTTCCCACCACCACAAGCTGTTCCAAGGACTCTTACACTAAGCTATGCCGTAGGCAGTACCTCTCAAAATGTCCAGCAACTGGTTGATCCTGGTCACCTATCTAACGGTCACTGTGTGTAGCTAATAAGTGGTAGAGCTGGGTTTTGAACCTGGACCATCTGTTTCTTGAAGCTTCACTCCTAGCTTCTCCTACAGGCATGTGAGCAAGGCCTTCTTGGACCATCTAGCCCAGCCCAGCCATCAGCTGGATTCAGCTGAATGAGTGACCCCAGATGACATGGCATGGAGCTGAAGAACCGCCTGGCTAAGCCCTGCACATGTTCCTGCCCCACAGAATCATGGGACATAAACTACTGTTTTAAGCTGCTAAGTTTTGAGGTATTTCGAGGTAGCAATAGAAATACTTTTCACAAAGAACATCCAGAACTATCTATTAGAACCACTAAATACTTGTGAGTTAAGATTTTCTAACTGAGTAAAAATTAATAGTTGAGAAAAAAAAGAAAAGACTGATGGGGACCCTCACCTAGGCCTCTAGCCATGCACCATCAAGCTGCATATAAATCCTGGGTAAAAAACGGCAAGTATCATCCCTTTCACAGACTTAAAACAGGTGGAAATAATTTAAAGTATTGTTTTTATTGCTTACAAAATGTGTTGAAACTCTACACACTATTTGACCTAAAATTGGTGGACAACATATATGTAGTCTTTAACTGATGGATGAAACCAAAAGCCTGAGAAGTATTGCCGTGGGGACCCCCCACAAAGCTAGTGTTCATCTTATTGTATTTCCAAAGCATTAGAGGAAGACGGAAAGAAGCTCCTGAAGCATGAGGTGATAAAAGGCAGGCTACAAGATAGCATGTAATATCCGATTCCATTGACAGCAAGACCCATTTTCTCTATATATCACTATAGAGCGGTCTCGTGGATATAGTTGTCGGGTCAAAAAATCAAGGTGGAGAAGCATATACAGTATGTTTCTGGTTTTCGAAGAGGAAGAGGATATGTACATATATTTAAAAAAACAATGAAAATATAAACATAAAAAATTGAAATTGTTATCTATAGAAGGAAGTGAATAGGGTGGAGAGGAAAGAATAGAAGCTAGACTTAGTGCAAAACAAAATTAGATTAAAAATTCCTAAAAACCGAAATCAAATGAAATCACTGAACCTAACTTTGTGTACCGTCGGTAGAAACCTCACAGAGAACAATTCTAAATTACTGTACAATAAGTAATTTGACTGCATATCCCTAGTGGGATCTACTGTATAAACAGAAAGAATCAGAAAGCCACAAAAATATTAAACTCTCTTCAGTAATCAATTTCTTGGTGGTAACGTTGGTATTGCTATTCTGAGACTGTTGTGCATATATTCTGGGATGGTGAGTAATTCTGTTGGTGTTGTTGAGAACTGGGAACTGGGAGTTTTGGTGTGGAGATAGATGTAAGATTGATGCAATTAAGATAACGCTGTAGTCCTGAATTGGAATTGAAAGTATTAGTATGAACTCATGGTGCACTTTCTCTTCCTTCCTCCTCGCCCCCCACCCTCCATCTCTCTTAGCTTTCACCATTAAAAAGGCCTAACAACAATTACTCACTCAGCAGTAATGAGCATCCTTAACACCCGGATTGTAGTCTTGAAATATTTCTCACAAAAAGGAGACCGGGCTCCTTGGAGAAATGGTGGAGTCCAGTCCTGGGTCAAGAAATGTACACTAGGAGACTGGAACATCAGGGCATGACTGAAAGCAAGAAAGTTTTCAAGGGCTACTGGATTTGTCTCAAAAAGTCTCAGGAGCAAACTTGAACAGCTGCTCTCGGCCAAAGATAGGGCAATCTGAGCAGCAGAAGGATAATAACTGCAATGGATTGGGAGACATGAAATATGCTTAATCCATGAGTTCACAATGATATCCCCCCAAAAACTCATTGGTCCCCGTTGAAGGATGCTAGGGAACTAATTCATTATTTTGAAAACTGGTAAGTAAAGGAAAAGAATCAATTACATATCTGGCCTTTACTATATGAAATATACCTCTGGGTAATGAAAGAGTTGATGAAGGGAAGTTTCTCTAAACACGTGTATCCTAGCTAATAAATGAAGGAGAAGTAATAGAATCAGCATATCACCATTTTGCAACTTCTATTGAATGAGTGGAGCTAGGCATTGAGCATCAAGGGTTGCTGACATCACCAAAAGAGAGTCAAGTGTACGTGCCTCCTGATGGAAAATCACAACCACCTATAAATTCGTCTTGTCACAAAAATCAAACTTGAGTCCAATCAAGCCTTTAGATCTAACTGCAAACTTCAGAAGATACAGAGTACAGGGAAACATGTTAAACTATACTAAGGGAATACAATCGGCAAAGTCCAAATTATGGGAAACTATAGGGCAAGTGCCTGGTTCTTCAACAAATAAATTGTAAATAAAAAAAGGAGATGGGGACGTGAGAGACTGGAAAGACCCACATAGATTATAAGAGACTTAAAAGACTTATTAACCAACGTAAATTATTCGGATTCCAACTCCAACAAACATCTAGAAAAAATATTTATGAGACAGTTGGGAAATTTGAACACTGGATGTTTGATGATAGTAAGAGATTATTGTTACTTGTTATTAAGTGTGACAATGGTACTGTGGTTATGATTTTTAAAAAGCCCTTTCAGTGGTACATATTGAAATATTCATGGGAGAAATGATATTTGTAAATCTTGGATTTCCTTCACAATAACCTAGGAGGGGACAGAGGGTGGAGTTATAGATACAAGATCAATAATGAGTTGATAATCGTTGAAACTGAGAGATGAGTACATGGGGGTCCACTATACTCTTCTCTCTAGTTTTGTAAACACTTGGAATTTTCAATGATTAAAGTTCAAAAAAGAGATTGTGTATGCATGTGTAGGCGTGGTGTGTGTGCATTTGCATAACTATATATAGAAAGTCTAGAATGCTAATTTGTATTAAGACATTTCCCCCATCACATCACATCAGAAGGGAATAAAATGGGGGAGAACAATGCCTACTGAGCAGGGTTGGATGAAGGGTAATTTATGGCAAGGGGCTAGCCCATAGTAGGTGCTGAATCAATCTCAATTTCCTTCTCTAGCAGGATTGATCAAGTTGGTCAAACTCAAAACCATGGAAGTTGTGAGGAGGACACCATGTTCTCACATCACCCTTCCCTGTCCCCCTGGATCATGAATCCAGGAGCCCCCTGACTGCAGTGGGGTAAGGTAGGGGAAACAGACCCCTAGCTGAGTTTGCTCACTTTGCCCCTCTCTTGCTGCCCTCACCCCTTCCTCCTGATCCTTGTGCATTCCCTTAGAGGCTCGAGAAGCCAGGCTAGCCAATCTCATTAGTCATGATACCGATCAGGTGTTCATTAGTTAATTAGTTAATGTGTTTTCCCAAGGGACCTGCCTGCAGGCGTCAAATGGTAGGGATTTCAGGCTGACTGACAGAGAACGAGTTCTGGGAAAGGGTGCTGAAACCGTCACACCAGAGGCTATCCACAGGCCAGTGGTGTTCCCTTGGTTTGCCCCTATGAACCACTGAGTAGGAGGGAGAGGAGCTCTATGGCACCCTATTAAACAGCCACCTTTCACTCACCTTTCACCCCCTTGAGCCCCAGCCCCTTCATGCCCTCGAATCTGCTCTCACAGCTTAGAGAGATCCCTAGAATGCCTTTCACACTTCATCTTCCTGGTCCCTCCACAGCATCTGACTCTTGATCCTCCCTCCTACTTCAAGACCCTTCCTCCCGTGGTTTGCTGGACATGGCTACTTCTTGGCTTTCTTTTGCTGCTCCTACTTGGATTCCTTTGAAGGCTCTTTTCATGCCCATCCCTACATGTCTTTGAAGTTCTATCTCTGGCCCTCTTCCCTCTGCACTTCTCTGGGGAGGATGTCACATTCCCATGCCCTCAATCACTGGGAACTCCCAAATCCACCTTGGCAGCCCCAGCCTCTTATCTCCAGACAGGCTGCTGACTCAGGTGCCCTGTAGGTTCCCAACTCAGTATGTTCCAAATGGCACATATCATTGTCCCCCTGCCCCCGTCACCATTGGCTTTCTGTCAGTTGCTCCTTCTCTTGGCGGTTCACTACCCACTTGGTTGTCCAAGCCATTACTTCAGAGCTCCTCCTTGATTCCTTTCTCTCTCTTACTTCCTACATAGTCTTGTCAATTCTACTTCCTTACTCTCTCCACTCATTGTCATCGGCATCCTCCTCTTCCTCCTCCCCTCCAATCCCACCCCACACTATCCTTCCTCTGGTTAATGTCCATTCATTCTTTAAAAGTCAGCTCTGGCAGTCACCTCTGGGAAACTTGCCCTGACTGCTCAGAAGCTCCTGTTTTATGATATCACAGGCCAGCTTCCCTTTCTGCTGTATGATAGAAGAATCTAGTCTCACTGGGGCATTAGCTTCTATAGTCAGGATTTAAAGTGAAAACTCCATAAAGTCAAAATTACCCTTGAAGACAACTTAAGCCACTCAGCATTGGAACAGTTGGCTAGTCCTCTGATTGAGCATCCAATGGGACAACGTCTTAAATTTAGGGTCCATAACGTACAAAAAACCAAAAAAACTACCCACAATCTTTTTAACTCTAGAGACTCACACTAGAGCAGAAATTCTCACTGTGAGAGGCATGAGCAGACAGCAGATTGCATTTCACTTTATCTAGAGTCGACAACAGGTAGGTAAGAGCAGAGTTGTCAGCCTTGTTTAATACTACTCTTCCTTTTCTTTTCCAATGCTGTGCTTGTAGTTGAATTTGCCGAAGTTACATACGTGAATGGCAGCCTCCCCCCTGCCACCTTTGTATTGTAGTTTCTCTGTCTTCTCTCCCAATTCCAAGCAACTAACTCATTACTGCAGTCCCAGGACTTAGTAGAGCGTCCTCAAGAAACAGAGAATGTTAGTTGAATGGATTAATGGTTTAACTTCTTCTCTAGCTCCAGAGATGGGGAATTCCACAGATAATGAAACAGTCCATTCTGTCATGCGAACAAATGAAGTGGACCCACTGGTTCAAGGTCTCTATTGGCTTACCAGGATTCTAACTGGAATTAATGATCTGAGGCAGAGTTCCCAAGGAAGAGCAGGGCTAAAAGGCTTAAAGGGCTCCAGATCAGCTGATCAGCAGATAACATTTCTTTGAAGTCTCTCCTGCGGCTGGAGCAAGTCATCGATAGGCTCTGGCTGGGTTCCAACTGCTGGTCTGCTTGCCTCTCTTTTCCCTAATCCAGGTTTAACGAGATGAGCATCATTAAGAAAGGCAGGGCGGTTATCCTTTAAGTGAGCAAAGTGACTCTTCACAGAAGGACTGATTTTAATAACCCAGCGCAAGACCCCCTTTAAGGTACAGAATGATTCCGGCACATCGGTTAAGTGTTACACAAAACAGACGTGAGTATTCAAAATCAAAGGCGTTTTTCATTCATGTGGAAAAGGGATCAGTAAGCGGCATGAAAACTGGGGTGTGTAAAAGTCCCCAGGGCCTCTGTCCACAGCAGGAAAAGCTCAGTGCAGATTGGGCCCAGGGGGAGGCAACCCTGGCCGCCCATAACTCAGAGATAGGCGGCGGTGATCTTCATGCGCTGCCTCTGTTTCATGTGCGGGCTCCTGCCTCTGATCTTTTGGCAGTTGCTTAATTGCCAGTGACTGACTGTTTCTGTGGACATGAGGGTCTGCCAAATGTGTAAGGCCTGCATTTTTCCAGGGGAGACTTTTTCCTTTGCACATAAGCCAAAGATTCCTTCATACACAAATTCTTTCTTACGCAGGTCATCAGATTCTTTTGCGGGGGACATTAATGCTGAGTTCAATGCACACAGCTGAATAGAAATATATACATAAAATGTGGTAACTGGAGGGAGTGGGGATGTTGAATGGGAAGGCCAACAGTGCCATATGCATGACTTGAATTTCCTTCCCACATGAAGACTGCACTCCTAACCCAGTATTAGGTCAATACTTCAAGCTGTTTGTTTTCCAAGAGTAAAAATGGCTTCACTTTGTCAATCACACCCTTCGACCCAGTCTCCGTTGGAACCAAAGACACACACTTGGGAGTGTTTGAAGAAAAGTGAGGGGCATGTTTAAACTTACTACTCCAACAAGGGTCAAACCCTAGCTTTATCAGCATGATAGGCTGCCCCACTTAGGGAACAAATCACACAGTTGAATTGGACTTAAGAAAGAGAAGAAATGCTAATATACAGGGATGGCAAATAGGTTCCATATGGAAGCCACTTCCATTAATCATAATATTTATTGTGCACTTATTATGAGGGTCACATGAATTGATTCAATTAGCCCTATGAGCAGGTACTATTATTACCTCACTTTTACAGATGAGGAAACGGAGGCAAAATAATTTGCCCGAGATCATATAGCCAGTAGGTGGTGGAGCCAGGATTTGAAGGCAGGCAGTCTGAAGGCAGAGTCCTTGCTCTCGACCATGGCACACTGCCGCATCCCAGCTGATGGGTTATGGCTGAGTTTGGTGTTCAAAGGTCTGAAGCCAAATTCAGGTTTAGCAGGGTAGATGCCGTGATTGATTAGGGAGCTAGCTGCCAAGGGGATCCAGACACAGAATGGAAGCACATGTACATGTATGTGCATCCTGGTCTCTATTTAAAAGAAAAGGTCCTACAACATCTGTACTATCAGAACTGTGCCTGTCTCAATCTCTACAAATATTTACTCCTAGATTTTCGTAACATCTGACACTGAGTAAGGTAATGAGAACAACTCTCCCTGCAGGCAGAGCAGGTAATGAATCACTAAGAGCTTCCTGTTTTATTTTCTGGACCAACGTTGATATATTTCAGGTCCTGACAGATTGGAGACCTACTTGGGACATGCAAGACCCAGAGTAAGGATGAAGAAAATTTTCCAGTAACTCAGACAGACAGTTGCTGCTGCTGGGATTTCTGCACCGGGGACCTAGCTCTTTGCTGTTATTTCAAGTGCAGGCAGCACGTCAGCTTGCTAGGAGAGGGCTCTCCCAGGACTTAGGACCCCATTTCCTCACACACGGCCATTCAAAGGGAAGGCAGAGTTTTTGGCTTTGGGGCAGACTGGGAGCTGAACAGTCCCCGCCACATGGCAGGCAGACGCAAGCTGAGGTTTGATGGGGTGAATGATGAAAATCAGCATGTGTCTTTGACAAAAACAAAAAATTGGCTAGATCTAAAACAAAATCAGGCTGTGGGCAAATGTGAATAAAAATGATGATTATAACTAACCTTATCTTTGATATCTGAAACATTATCATCAGATATATAAAAGCACATTGCACAATAGGAATGAAATTTGTTTAACTTGACTATCAACATATGATTGACATCAGTTTTGTCTGATGCTATTTACAACTGGTACATTGAAGGAAAAACAAGGGCTCTGTGGTTCATGTTAACACCTGCTGGTATAGTTTCTCTGGAAAAAGCACATTGGTTGTCAGTTTACTGAGGACAAATCCATATAACCACAATTCTGAAACTATTCTCATTTGCTTTGTAATTTAAACCACTTACATATGCATTGTTTAGTTCAGGGGTTCTTAGCTGGGGGTGAAATCGCCCTGCAGGGGACATTCAGCAATGTTTGGAGACATTTCTGATTGTCACAACTAGGGAGATGTTGCTGGCATCTAGAGGCCAACGGTGCTGGCTCAACATCCTACAGAGTGCAGAACAGCGCCCACAACCAAGAGTCATCGGCCCGAACGTCAAGAGTGCCAAGACTGAGAAATTCTAGTTTAGTGTTTACCACAGGGCAGGCAGTGTTCTATGTTCTAAGACACTGTTCACCTGAACTAACTCATCTCGTCACAATGAAACTCTGGGGTAGGTACTATTTTTACCTCCTGCACAAGCCTTTGTGGGGTGGACAAGGCAGGCAGGGAGGTTATACCCTACTGAACAGATGGGAAGATTGGGACTCGTCATGTTAGAGGAAGACCTGGGCCTTCCCACTGCAGTCCAGGGCATGCGCGGTGCCTCTCTGTTGCATTCACCTGCACAGAACACAGGGCGGAGTGGCATCGCTCTCTCCTTTGTTGTTAACGCCACTGCCAATTCATTTTCAGGACAGCAGTTCCGAGGTAAGTTGCTCTGGGGCTCCCCCACTCTCGCAGGCTCAGCACCTGGAAAGCGCTGGGAAATCACAGCACAAACTACCCCTGGGACCCTAAGGAAGCTGTGCAGCACCGAGAGCATCTCAGCTGATGTCCTGCTTTGCTTTGGGAGGGGGGATGCTGCACATCCCTGGGTGGACTTGGACAGCAGACTGAATTGACCAGCCAGGACAGAGACAGAAACTGTGGCTTTCTGAACAGTCATTTCAAAAAGGCCACTTTCGAGGTGGGAGGTCTTTGTGGGACTGGCAGGCAGGTCCCATAGGGGTGGAAAGAAGCTGCAGAAGGAGAAAGTGGAAACCTCAAGGCTGGAGAGTCAGAGCAGTCAGCACAAGAGAGAAGCAGCAGGATGAGAGCTTTCCCTGCATGAATCTGAACTGGAACGCCAGTGTCCTCTGTGTAGGTCTCTACCAGCAGGGGTAGGGGTGGGGGAGGCTGGGAAAGTGAGGCTGAGCCCTGTGGGAGGAGCGATCCGGTATAATCTGCTGCTTAAGGGGAAGTCACACCAGCAAGAAAGGGAGAAAGTGGGGAGCTAGTTCCCAAGGGATGGCTTCTTTGGCACCCCTAAAAATCCAAAGGCTGGCTCTAAGAGAGGCTGGGTCCCAAGCTCTTTATGTAGCTTACAACAGCAGATCACAACATTTAGGTTGCATCTGGAACCACCAGGAGGGCTTGTTAAACACAGGTTGCTGGGCTCCACCTGCATTTCTAGCAAGTTCTCAGCTGATGCTGTTACCACTGGTCCAGGGACCACACTTTGAGAGCCACCAGCCTAGAAGCATCCCAGTTGAGTAAGGCTACCCTACCCCCTCCAAAGATCTGTCATCATTAGTTAATCATAACAGGTATTATTATTCCAGTTTCTTCAAATACAGTGTTCATGGGAGTCACTATTTAAAGTGTAGCAAATTCACCAAACCTCCACTCAAGTTACATTAAAAACGTGAATGTAAACGTCATCCCAGCATTCAATGCAAAAAGCTGTGGATTCATCATCTGTTTTGATTTATTCACCCTGCTCCTTGCCTCCATTAACGTGGATGATTGGGAGTTAACCAGACTTAAAATTTATTATGCATGGAACGAGAGCTATTACCTGGACTTGAAAAATACTTTAAATCCATTGACCATGGTCTGAGATTTCAGACTTGTGAGTGAAAACGTGAGTTTCAGGTTGTTCTGAAATGTTTTGCCATGACATCCTGATCACAATCGATTTGATTTGCCGAAGCAAATCTAATTGCTTCTGGAGATTGTGTCTGAAATCCAAATTGGCTTTGGTAACAAAGAGTGTATACTTCCGGATTGCCCCCACTTGTTTTTTTTTCCCATTTTAAACTGCCTCCTTAAAAATTGACTTTCATTTCCCATCAACCTTGGCCCTGTGGGGCTGATGTAGTAAAAACCCAACTTTCGGTCAGCGAATGAAATAAACTGTTTTCAAGACACATATGGAGTAAATATGGATGGTAAAGAGGTGCTACTTTTACAGTCACTTTTCTGACCATTCATTTCACAAAGGAATTATTTACAGGTCGCTCAGAAACTGGCTTCTCTATTACCCAGACGGCTGAGCAGCGGATGGGCCCAGCCACCAGCCCAAATGTGTTCAATCTCATGTGACTCATTACTGCAAATAAAGGTGTTGGCCCCAAATGCTCTGAAGCAGCTGAAAACTATCCCATTATGTAGCACCCAATCAAGGCCAGTTTCTTTCTTTTTTAAAAAAAATCCTTTACTTGACTCCCACCACATGGAAATGTTTTCAGACTTGGTTCTGGGGCCTTCATGAAACTATTCTGGGGTGCCCATGCCCACGACAGGCTTCACTTTGATGTCCGTGGTAAGTGGTTGTTCCAGAAAAGTGTGTTCTCTAATCCCAGCACCTTCCTTCCTCCCCACCACCGTGAAACGGGGCGGCTTTCACAAAGAGCTTTTGCAAAACCCTATAGTTTCTATACTGGGTCCTACTTTCCCAACTCCCTCTTCCAAAGGAAACTCGGGGTTTGCCTCTCCTAACCCTTTCCTGATGAAGCGGTAGAGGATGAGGCCGGTCTGGGCAGCACTGTAATCAGGAGTATGACATTATCAATGAAAACAATAATAAACACTTGTGAACACCTGTTATGTGCCAGGCACTGTGCTAGCCCTTTACATGTATTGTCTCTTTGAATCATAAAAATGGCCCCAGATAAGGGGACGGCCCAGTGTTCTAGTGGTTAAGTTCACGTGTTCTACTCCGGCAGCCCTGGGTTTGTGGGTTTGGATCCTGGACATGGACCTACACCACTTGTCAAGCCCTGCTGTGGCCGTGTCCCACATGCAAAACAGAGGAACATCGGCACAGATGTTAGCGCAGGGCCAATCCTCCTCACTACACACACCCAAAAACGGCCCCGGGTGTCTGTACTGTTACTATTCCCATTTTGAAGATGGGAAAACTAAATTTTCATAAAAGAAACACACCCATGTAACCAACACTCAGGTCAAAAAATAATACTACCAGCACCCTAGACGCCCCCTCCTGCACTAGACAGTCATTAGCCACTCATTCTGCACAGAGAACTGTCATCACTACTTCTTAGATCATAGATGAGTTTTCCTTATATGTGAACTATTTTGAAACCAACACATCATGTATTCTTTTGTTTAACTTTTTTTAACCCAATATTATAGTTGTGAGATCATCCATGATATTATATGTAGCAGTTTTTTTCCATTGGTGTATAGTATTCTATTGTGTAAACATACCACAGTTTACCTATTCTATTGTTAATGGGCAGGGGTTATTTATAAGTTGGGGCTATTAGAAATAATGCTATTAGAAACATTTTTGTGCATGCCTACTGATAACATATGCATACACATTTCTGCTGGGCATACATACACTAGGAATGAAATTGCTGGCTACTTCCAGCTTTAATAGATACTGCTAGCAGTTCAGCCTGTGCTGTTATGAATGAGCAAAGGCCTTGAGGGGTATTCTTGACTGAATTGTGTCCCCCCAAAATTCATATGTTGAAGCCCCAACTCACAATGTGACTGTATTTGGAAATAGGGCCTTTAAGGTGGTAATTTATGTTAAATGAGGTCACAAGGGCCCTAATCCGATAGGACTGGAGTTCTTTTGTGTTTGGTGAGGAACATTAGCCCTAAGCTAACATCTGTTGCCAATCCTCCTCTTTTTGCTGAGGAAGATTGGCCCTGGGCTCACGTCTGTGCCCATCTTCCTCTACTTTATATGTGGGACGCCCGCCACAGCATGGCTTGATGAGCAGTGTGTAGGTCCGCGCCTGGGATCTGAACCCATGAACCCCAGGGCCACCGAAGTGGAGTGCGCAAACTTAACCACTACGCCGCCAGGCGGGCCCCAGGACTGGTGTTCTTTTGAGAGGAAGAGGTGCCAGAGCTCGCGCTCCTAGCATACACCAAGGAAAGGCCATGTGAGGACACAGCGAGAAGGTGGCTGTCTGCAGCCAGGAAGGAACAGAGCCCTCACCAGAAACCAAACCTGTCAGCACCCTGATCTTGGACTTGGAGCCTCGGGAACCGTGAGAAAATAAATTTCTGTTGTTTAATCCACGCAGTCTGTGGTATTCTGTTATGGCAGCCAGAGCAGACTCAGACAAGGGGCAAGTGGTGGAGAAGTTGGGCTCACCTCTGTGAACTTTCTTTCTATTTGGGATCTTGGTCTTTCTAGTTCTGGGGTCTTGGCCACTCTGAGTTCTGTCTCCCCAGCTCTTTGACTCTGCCAAAGCTCAGGGCAGGGTTGCAGCCTCTTAGCGGCTTTTACGTGACTTTTTAGCCTCTTGTCCCTGTGCCACTTCCAACCTAGCAAAGCCTTGAGGGAAAACGTACTTAAAGGGTGGCCTGTAAAAGTTTACTCTATCATTACCGGAAATGGAAATCTTATTGGAAGTTTTTAAAACAAGGAACTTAAAAATAACTGAAAAATAAAACTGCAGAACCAACTTACCAATTCTGGCCTCTTTTTATTGAAAGTATTTCTCGGAGTCAAATAGCTATTCAAATGTAGTATCTGCTAGTTTTTGAAATATCAACCTGACACAATTTTTTCCTCTAAGGATGTGTCAATTTGGAACCCACACTTTCTAGATCTTTGTTAACTCAGAGAACTCAGAATTTCCTAGAAGGTTAGATAGGCGACTCCCCTCAAAGTGAGCAGAATTGCTTAGAATGGTTTTCGAAAAAAGATGTTTAAGAAAGAGCCACTCAGTGGCACTTGAATAAAAAAACTGCCACATTTGATGACTGAAAAATAGAATCACAGATGAAACCCAAACAAAGCCCTCCAAGTCAGGAAGCCTGGTCCCAAAGCCCATGCTGCCGTCCACCGTGTTAGTGGTGTGGCGCTGGGGGGGGGTCACTTAGCCACTTGGTGCCTCAGTTTCTTCAGCTGTATAAAGGGGATAATCACCCTTGTGAAGTGTTTCCAAACCTCCAGGGCACAGTTAGTCGTTCTGCCCCGGAGCTCCCTCAGCACCGACCAGGTTAACCCTAGGCACCGACTGCAGGATGGTGTTCTCTGACTAGCTCCCGTCTTGGCCTCCTGCACTGGGTTCTGAGCTCCTCCAGGCTGCGGCCATGTCCCGCCATTTTTTTTGTGTGTGTGAGGAAGATCAGCCCTGAGCTAACATCCATGCTAATCCTCCTCTTTTTGCTGAGGAAGACCGGCTCTGAGCTAACATCTATTGCCAATCCTCCTCCTTTTTTTCTTTTTTTCCCCAAAGCCCCAGTAGACAGTTGTATGTCATAGCTGCACATCCTTCTAGTTGCTGTATGTGGGATGCGGCCTCAGCATGGCCGGAGAAGCGGTGCGTCGGTGCGCGCCCGGGATCCAAACTCGGGCCGCCAGCAGCGGAGCGGCGCGCACTTAACTGCTAAGCCATGGGGCCAGCCCCTCCCGCCCTCTTTTTATCCTTAGTACAGGGCCTCACACAGAGCTGGTCCTGAATGATGGCGGAGGCAGTCCTCACGCCAGTACCAGCACACGGATAGTGCTTCCCAAGTGGACCCTCCAAGTGTTCACTGAAATGGTGTGCCACACACTGCAGGGCAACTGCAACTTAGACAGAGTTGACAGTGGAGTTGTCATGTAATGAGAAATAGTCCAAATCACCCTAGAAAACTCATAACGGCCCACAAATACATATATTTTGTACATTCAATCCAGTACAGTAATCTTTCGGTACCATCAGTTTTGAGAACTACAAAGCCAGACCAAAGGAAGGAACCACCGGCATAACCACAGATCCGGGCAAACCCCTGTGCCTTTGTAACACCTATGGAGTCCCTGACGTGAGCGGAGACACCTGGTGATGGCTGCGGAAGGCCTGCTCACCTGCAGTATGCCCTTCATTCTGCTTTTACCGTGGAGCCTCTAGGGTTTTTACACCCCTGTGAGAGCTTTTTATTGTGAAGGAAAAAAAATGATGTCAAAGCTGGGTTCTCTTCTTTTGGAGAGTCCCAGTACACAGTAGCTTCGTGAAGGTTTTCAAAAAGTCCTCAGTATGTTTAACTTGGTTACACCCAGTTTCTCAACCTTCATTTGACCGGAACTTGATTCTTGTCAGTGTGTAATACCTATAATATTCTGTGGAACATGTTCAATGTGACATGCTGGGAATGTAGCCTTAGACCATTACTCAAGGCTTTTCTGACTTATTTTATAAACAATCCTTAACACAAATATTCATCTGGCTTCAGGGCAGAGCAATTAAGAACAAATTAGAAATAGGTGAAGAAGGCTGTCAGATTAAAAAGAAAATGAACAGCTAACATCCTAGCAGGAATGGAAGGGACAGAAAAATTAGAAAGCATCCATGGAATTATTTTCAGATAGTCAACAAATATTATTGCACAGTATGATCATGGAGGTTCAAAATAGTAGCAAGTAAGTCCACAAGAAAAGGTGACATCCTTGCTAAACTTTCCTAAGATGGCAGGAATATATTTATTATATTTCACCAAGATTAAAATTAAAAAGTTTGGGTGTATAAAGGCAAGATTCAATTGCTGGGAAAATTTATCCCCTCACAGTACCAGATAAGAAAGCCCGCACTTTACCAGCCACTCTCACGGCTTCCCATGGTTCTCTGTCCTCACATACTGCTCACAACAGCCACCTTGACAAAGGTCGAGTGAGCCAATTCAAACAGATTCTTCATATCCTTTAAGTTTCATAAGAATCTTGAGTTTTATTTAACCCCAAACATTCTTTTTAAGGAGGAAGTTCTTTCTAATGAGTAAATTTCAAGATACTAGAACATAAATAAAAGTTTATTTATCTCTTAGGTCACGTCCCTTTGTGAATCAAATCCAGGATACACAAGTGCGACTGCACTATAGTCCATATTGTTGGCATCCCTCCCACAGCCCGGGGCTCATCGATCAAGGTTGTTTAGTCAGTCATCTAGTGTATCAAAAGCCTCTCCATCAGTTTTTTTTTATAAGACAGAACATTCAAAGGAATTATTCACAGGAGCAGAAGTCGTCCTCAATGCCTTCTGCTTTCCATGCGTTGGGACATTTCGACTGATGTCCTGAGATACTCGTCTTCTCCGTCCTTACTCGTTGTACTTGGAAAGTTTCAACCTGGGGATGATGTTCATGGACTGAAGCTCCTGGAAGAGCAGCTTGCAGGCGTAGGGAATGCGGAGGGAGGACACGTGGCACGACGACTTGCAGTAGTGGCACCTGAAACCCAGTCAGCACACAGAGAGACAGCAACTCAGATGAGGCCTGCGCGTAGGAAGGGAGGGCGTTCCCTGCAAAATCCTGCCACCCTTCCGTCAGGTTAGTCAGTCTTCTATTCCTCAGTGTTCAGCCACACTATCCAATATGGACACACGTGCCCCCAAAATAAAAAGAACCATCCAAGGAAGCAAAAGAAAAAACAAATATTGCTTCCCCAGTTTTAAAAGCACGCAATTTTAATCAGTTACTACCACACTTCTAGACCTTTCTCCTAAAAATGCAAGACATCTGCCTATTTACTTGTTTTGAATGAGCCCCAGAATGCTGAACCATCTGAAAGTTACTCAGATTTAGACTTTTCATTGTTGAAAGTGTTTTAAACCGATTCGATCAATCTCCACATATTTGGTAATTATCTACTACACTATACTATTCTAGGCAAGATGCTCAACAATTACATTTTGATTTCTGTTACTGAGAGGCTTGAAGTGTGATGGGAAGATGAGACTTTCATGTAGAAAGGTGGTGTCCAATTAAATGCTTCTTATGTTTCCAGTACTCTTCCAGAGTGGTTATTTCTACTAGTATTGGAAGCTCCTGGACTTACAGCGTGCTGTCCCTTGTGCAAAACTAAGGAAACTGTGTGTGTTACATTATGTTATATTATATTATATTCCCATTTAACTCTTCCAACAGCCCATGTTCCTAACCAGTGAGCCTGCTATTTCAATGAGGATTTTTCTTTTCTATTCCTTCAGGAAGAGCCAGTGAACTGAACCTAGGTCTTAATCAATGGCTACAAGTAAAGGAGGGTCCCTGGGGAGAAAGTGAACTATTCTCTCAGATTTCAGACCAAAATAGGACCTCACCCTGCACCTCAAGGGTCTGGGGCAGCTGGGACAATAGGTATCCAGTACAAATCCTGAGACTTGATAGATAGGAAACCAGGTCCTCCCAGTTAACAGGGGCCAATGGGTGCAAGGGGAATAGTGACCGAGGCTTGGAGGATTCGCTGCTGAGGGAAAGCAGAGGGCGACGCCTTCGTGAACACTGACAGCCATTCTCGGGGGTAGTAGGGCAGTATGTATAAAAATGTACACGTGCATATTATTTGATTAAGTAATCACAAAAATGGCAAAGATACGTGCACAAGAATGTACACGGTCACACTATTTATAACAGCACTAAGCAGCAGTCTGCTCAAATGCCCAAGAGGCAACTGGTTCTGTGATATAGGACATTTATATAGAAGAATACTGTGCAGCCACTAACTGTGAGTAGACCCACATTTAATGAAATGTAAAGGTGTCCAGGACACACTGTGGAGTGAAAAAAGCAGTTTGCTAAACAGCATGGTCCCAAGGGGGTCTTCAGATGGGTTTCAGTAAATGTCCGAAGCCCCCCCAAATCATAGATGTAGCAAGATTTCTTGTGTGAGCATATATTTGTATTTTTCTTCTCTTATTAGAATCTCAAAAGGGTTCATGACTTAAAAAAAATAAACAAATAAAAAGAACTACTGGCAAAGATGTCCCAAAAAAGATGTCCCAAAAAGAGTCACTAAAATGTTAACAGTGGTCATTGGATGGTGGAAGTTAATGTGACTGTTTATATTTTTTCTTTATATTTTTCGTAACTTTGAATATTTTATTTTACAAAGGGCAGGGATCATTTTTGCAATCAGCAAAATGAAGCCTTTATTATTTTAGAAAAGAAAAGCACTAAGGCTGAGAATTTGAATGTGGTGGTGAGTAACTAGATACGAGCTTCTTGAGAAGAAAACGGGAATAAGACGAACCATCAGGAACCCATGCTTGGTTCCTACTAGGGGACTCCAGGGGCTTAACACACACTGTGGAGGATTTGATTCGATCAACAGTTATAACAGAAACATGGTCAATGACTTTTTTCTAAAAGATTACCTGAAGACCTCTTTAATGTATTATTACAGTTTAAGAATTATGTTTTTAATGTGCCTGGGTTGATCTAATTTATTCAGGAATCATGATCATGCTGTAATTAAATTGAAGGAACGGATTTAACCAGAGCAACTTCTTGCTGATTTTCCTCTGTCTAGTACATTACCCTGTGACTTCACTCCAAGCTAATCTATTTAAAGTTTCCAAATGTGCTGATTCATAATCCAGAAAGTCCACTAGTCTTCTCTATTATTAAATATTTCTCCATCATTTAAAATGTTCCAATGCATATATATAAATACATATATACACACATACATGCATATATACATATATATAAATAAAAATATATAAATTACCTTACCCTGTGTCTGAACAATTTCCAAAGGAAGAAACTTGACCCAAATAACAATAAACCCATTTTTTAGGACAAAGGTAGCAAAAGAAGGAGGCTGTGGCTTCACATGAGAAATGATTGTCCAGTAAAATATCCTCTATGAGCTAATTATCTTAATAGGGATTTTCGTTTCTCTGCAGTTTTCCTTCTGGACCTCTCTTTTGTGACTTACACCCTTCGTGTCTTCTGTAGAACAACAGTCTTGCTGTAAACATCCCCATAGCAATGTCTTACTAATGTGCAAATCACTGACAAAAGGCCAGTTTCAAGGTTCTGAACTGCTCTAATTACTCAGCCTCCATTGTGCTGTTCATTAAGGAGTGACTTCCTCCAGCAGACGCCCATGCTCCCTCCCACACAACCCGCACACACCATCAGGTAATGATGGGAAATGACAGCATCATTATGCTCCTCTGCCAGAAAGCAGCACACAAGGAGCCTGCTAGACTACCAGATTGGATTGGGATTTTTCTCTGTTGGCAACAAGGAGATATAAGTAGGCCACTCAAAATCAGACATACGGTACATCCAGGTCTGTTTAATTACAGGAAAGACCTCTAAACCGTGTAACCTTATTTAGTCCTCTTTCAAAGGATTTCAAATACAATACACATTGAACACACGAGCTTCAAAATCAGGCACTGCCATCAGATGATCTCTAAATGAGACAGAAACGAGGTAGGAAAGAAGATACGGATTTAACAGAATAATGCTGAGATCAATTTCTGCTTACGTTAGTTTCCCTGAGTATTCAGTGGAAGAGAGGGGAAGGTTTTCTTTTTTTTTTTTTAATCATTTTTTTTTTTTTAATTTTTCACCCAAAGCCCCAGTAGATAGTTGTATGTCATAGCTGCACATCCTTCTAGTTGCTGTATGTGGGACGCGGCCTCAGCATGGCCGGAGAAGCGGTGCATCGGTGCGCGCCTGGGATCCGAACCTGGGCCGCCAGTAGCGGAGTGCGCGCACTTAACCGCTAAGCCACGGGGCCGGCCCAAGGGAGAGGAAGGTTTTCAAAGTGCATGGGTGAATCTGGCCTACTGCTTGCTCTCTTTCTCTTTCTCCCTTTCTCTCTCTCTTTCTTCTTTGTGGTGGGGGGTGGAGGGCACAGGAGGGAATGCAGGAAGGATGGAGAAGAAAGAAAACTTGTTGAAGTTTCATGATCCCTATTTTTAATAAAATGGCTCTTCTGCACCATCTTTTCAAAGTAAATTACTTAAAAATCTGTGCCAAAGTCAAAGATTTAAGCATGGAGGAACTAGGTTCCAGCATCTTCTTATTACACTTTTTTTTGGTTACACAGCCAGGACAATAAAAAGCAAACTCAATATGCATTTCAAAAGATGAACAGACGTCTCAGAATTGAAACAACCCCCCCACCATGTCACTGATATAAGAAAGAGCCGGGCTTATGCTTAGAATAACGTCACCCCATCTCTGCAACTTTATGAAAGGGATGAACTGCAAATGGCCACTTCTTGTGTTAGTTTTTAAAATGAAATGATTTCTTCACAGACAGGTGTCATCAACTCTTCTACACGAAAAATCATAGAATAATTAGCTAAAAGGTTTTGTCATTTAACTAGCAAGGTATACACTATGTTCTAAGAAGCCCACTCATTCTAACTGTTGATTTGCTTTATTCAGCCAAGAAACTGGCAGCTTAGGAGGGCAAGAAGTTGGCACTCTCTCTTGGAAGGAGGCTTTGAGGGACTCAGTGCGGGAAAAGGTGGCCCAGGTATTCCTCAAACCCTGGCAATGAATGCTCATCTGAGCCTGACTCTTTTCTTCTGGGGATGGCCCTTCCCTGGGGAAAGGGGGCTCTGGGGGGCAGCCGAAGGGTGATGAGGGAGTCAAGGCTGTTTCCCATCCCTGCAGCAGCTGCCTTAGACCTGGTCTCTAATAGGAAAGTGAGTAGAGACTGGGGAACTAAGGGTGCTCCTGCCTACAGGGCTATGTTAGGGCTCAGGATCATGACTAACGCTAAGCAGAGCCTTTGTTCTTGGGCGGTAAAGTGGAACTATTACAAGGAGGAAAGGTGCTCTAACTACACAAACAGAAACAAAGAATACATAGCATCATCTCTTAAGCTAGCCTTTGTATACTGAACTCTACACAGAAAGTAGAACTTTATGAATTATATAATTTAACTATTGGCAACACTCCATATGCAGGGTCAGTATCATTTAGCAATTATTTTTTATTAAACATCTACCAGGTCCAAGGCTGAAGAAGCAGGGTAAACAAGACGGATGTAATTAGAATGAACTAGAAGATAAGCTCCCTGTGAGCAACCATTCATCTGTCTTACTCACCACTCTACTTCTGGGGCCTACAACAGTGTCTGGCACTTGGCAGAGTCTCATTAAACGTTTGTTGAATGAATGGCTGAGACAGACACAGTCTCTGCTGTCATGGAATTCATAGTCCAAGTGGGAAGCAGCTTGCCGTAGCAGAGAGAATACAGACAAGGGGTCAGGGTACCAGGTCCTGGTCCTGGCTCTGGCACCCATTTGCTATAAGACCTGGGGCAATCTACCTGGCTCTCTGGGTCTGAGGTTAAACAAGGGCATTCGACATAACCTTCTCTAAAAACTTGCTAGTTATAAAATGCTATAATTCTAACATTCAACAATGAATCTGTTAGGATTTTTACAGGTGAATAGTGTTTTAAATGGTACTTAAGATAATATCAAAAGGAAGGTAAAGTCTGTACTCCTTGGGACTTTAAGCTCTAGCACTGTTTAAGGAAAGCAGAACATTGGGCAGACAAACTAAACATGTCCATACAGAATTCCCAATTCTAGCAATGCATGGATAGGGAAGGTTAGAGAATATGTGGGTATGATCCAGGGTCAGTTCTCAAGCTGTGATTTAAGAGGCCAGGGGTGTGGTATGAGAGACATATGGTATCCACTTACCAGCCAGAATACCCTAGAAGTCCACACTGCCCACAGACATCAACCTCAAAGGCATCACTTGAAATCATTAGTCTCTCTAGTAAAAGCATACTGGCTCCATAACCGATTAAACAGTCACGTTCCATTTCTCCAAGACGCAAACCACCATCACGAGATCGACCTTCAGTGGGCTGCCTTTCAAACAAGTTAGACAAATGTGTTATTATTACATTGAACAAACAAAGAGACAGCATTACACGGTGGCTAACAGCACGAAGCTTTGGAGCCGGGATCTCCTGGAGTCAAATCCCTTATCAGACAGTGATTTGAGCACGCTGCTCAGCCTCTCAGCCTCTCAGCCTCTCAGCCTCGTTTATAAAATGTATGTAAGAATACCTATCCCAAAGAGTCTTAAATGAGAAGAGATGTAATACTAGTAGTTGCTATCATTATTACTGTTAAATGGAAATAATAATTACATAATATCATATAACGTAATAATAAATTAATACATAATCATATAACAGCACAGCTAGCATTACTATTACCATCACCCTCATTAGGACAGCATAGTCCTCAAATCGGGGAAGAATGTCGTTTCAGTATTTTCAGAGACGTCTCAGTTCTCTGTTATTTAAAAGCAGAAACACTAAGCAGAACAGACTGAGGAAAAACCTGGGTCCCCCAGTAGTTACTGCCAAGGCTCCAGGGAGGAGCTTTACTACTGAAAAATAAACACAGGGAGAAGCAGATGGATTTTTATAAAATTTGGAACTGCGGAATCATCTGGAAGGACAGAGTACCTGAGCCAGATGGGAGGTTCCCCAGAGACTGGGAAAGTTCTGTGTGTCCCATTCAGGCCCTTCTTTCACTTAGAAAACGCTCCATTCCTCCCTGGAGAGGGCACGTGGCCGCCTGAACAGACTCCCTGTGGCTTATGTAACTGCTGGGCTTGAGAACTAGGGGATTCTGAAACAACCTAGGCACCCTCACCTATGTATTAATGACACAAATTGTTTTAAAAAAAAAAAGAAAAGAAAAAGTGAACTCGCTGGCTGGCTGATTTTGGAGTGACACTCCTTGGAGGTAGTCTGAGCAGGGGTGGACCACACACCTCTTGTCTGCTGTACTCCATAGCATCTTTTAATCTTTGTTGTCGTCACTGCCAGTCTCTTAAAGCGCTGAGAACGTACACACAGCCTGTATGTGATCTCAGGCTGAAATTTTAACATTTGTTGTTGTTGCAAGTTACAAGGGGAAATCAATTTAAGTTGCAGATTATTCACTGAAAGAAAATCTACATATGAAAAACTTACAAATAGGTCTAAACTAACACAATGTAGTGGAAACTTCACAACTGAGCACAACATTTCTATGTTTTTATCTGCTGGTGGAACCACCCCGGGGTCGGGGGTCCCTCCACCTGTGGTCCCTGGACAAAGCGAAGGTGGTCAGACCACATGTGGGAGAACCCAATGCTTGGATTTGAACCAGCTGAGGTAACTGACTGCAGACAAACGCGCTCCAGGCAGGCTTCAGATGGAATACACAAAAGTAATGCTCAAGCAGTAACTTTTTTTACACAACAAAGCCAAAGATAGGAAATAACTGCTTTGACATTTATGTCACTCTGAAATAGTTTTTGGATGTTGTAACTGAAATGGAAGTTTTGGAGGGGACAGCATTCAGGGGAGAGATAACCTAACCCAAATAGGGTCTCAGTGCTGAGGCCACTGCTGTTCTGAGAATCTCATCTCCTCTTCCCTCTTCTGCAATTTTAAGCACACATATGTCTCACATTTGAAAAGGCATGTGCGTTTGCTCAGTTTTAAACGGTCAAGGGCCTGAGTCATCTACACTGCTTTTGTTTTTAAAAAAAAAACCCAAACACTAGCTGCTTCGTCCCCCCGCCCCTCCCCTGTGTTGTAGCATCCGAGCAGTGCTCACTGACAGTGGGGAGGGAACTGAATATTCATGGAGCATCTCCTGTGGATCGGCACTGTATACATTCTACACTCACACATCTGACACTCACTAGCTCCCTGTGAAGTAGGTATTATTGTCTCCACTTCACATATGAGAAAGACTAAAGCTGAGAGGAGCTAGGTGATCTGCCCAAGGTTCACGGGTGCCACAAGGTGGAGATGAGTTCACAGCCACGTCTATCTGGCTCCAAGGCCTGTGTTCCCTCCCCTGGCCCACGGTTCCTCAACCTTGGCACGAGCGCCATACTGAGCTGGGTAATTCTTTGGGGGTGTGGGGGGAGCAGTCCTGCGCACTGTAGGATGTTTAGCAGCATTCCTGCCCTCTATCCACTAGATGCCAGTAGCTTCCTCCCCACCCCCCAGGTTGTGACATCCCAAAATGTCTCCAGACTGTTAAATGGCCCCTGGGAGGCAAGATTACCGCTGGTTGAGAATCACTGCCCTAGTCTACGCTTCTCCAACTGGAAAATCTAGTACTAAGAACATGTGGAACTTAGTATTTGTAATTTTCTTTCCCAACAATTATATCCATTCATCAATACACAGACTCCGTGCTTGGAATTGGGGATACACTGATGATTGGGGTGCACATGGACCCCAACCTCCTGGAGCTCATTCAAATAAGCATAGCGGTGCCTTATGCTCCAATAACAGAAGTTTTAAAAAATGACAGTTGTAGTACATACATACCAAATAACATATGTATGTTTTCTGTGTACACATGGGAGCATGCAGGTGTATCTGCACGTGTGTGGGTATGTAAGTGCATCTACATTGCTATACATGTTCCTTGTCGAAAAGGACCATATTTGCAAATTGGTACACAGTAAATGACTGTGTTAGGAGACCACTGGCGAGACCTACGGTGGGTTTGCTCTCGTGTCTATGAAATGGTTTTTTTTTTTTTTTGTGAGGAAGATCGGCCCTGAGCTAACATCTGCCAATCCCCCTCTTTTTGCTGAGGAAGACTGGCCCTGGGCTAACATCCATGCCCATCTTCCTCTACTTTATATGGGATGCTGCCACAGCATGGCTTGAAAAGTGGTGCGTCGGTGTGCGCCCAGGATCTGAACCGGCAAACCCCGGGCCACTGAACTGCTT